>NC_080383.1:15930678-16126945 GCF_014773155.1 Arachis stenosperma | reverse complement strand
TAATAATAATAATAATAATAATAATAATAATAATAATAATAATAATATGATAATGGCACCGATCGTAATAATCATGATAAGAATATTTGATTCTAATCAGATCAAATCTTATGATATTAATAACGCACATTGATTTTAAATATTTTTAGTCATTTTAATTATATTAATTTTAAAAATATTAATATAATTCTAATTCTTATTTATTATCCAATAATAATAACAACAACAACAACTTGAAAAATCCGTATATAAACTATTTTAATTATCCGTGTATTATTATTAAAATTTTATCTACTTAATCTATCTATCTATCTATTCTATTATATAAAAATCGGATGTCTGCACTTAATGATGGAGCTGACGTGGCATGCTCCGGAGAGTGTTTCCCAATTTAATTATTTTAACTCATTCAATACAATTTATTACTATGACATAATTATATCAGCTAATTGATTTGATTAGATATTTAAATATTAATATAATTTATAATAATAATTATTACTTAATTAATTTTACTACATTAATTGTAATTTGTTATATTAGTTAATTAATTTATTCATTTATAAAGTTTGAAATAAAATAAATAATTTGTTGTTTATTCTAATTAAATTCATTAAATTTAATTTACATTATATACGAATTTATAATAATTTATAAATTACTCTAATTTTTAATATTCAATAAAATAATTTGTAAATCACTTTATATTATATATGTATTAACAAAATATTATATATATTTTAATGTATTAATTAAATATTATATACGTACAGAAAAATAAATACAAAGATGATTTATATAATATTAATAATATTATATTAGCACGGTGATTTTTTGTTTTGATATCATATAGTATTGATAATGATAATATTATTATATAGTATTATATAAACTTTCTAATATTAATATAGAAAATGAAAAAATTATTCCTTATGGTAATCATTCTTAGTGGAATAGTGTGTCCCTTATATAGTATTAATAATTGTTGCTTAATTTAAAGTAATTATATGTTGGTATCTTAAATTTATTTTTCAATAATGACCTAAATAGATAAATCTAATTGAATTGAATGATTATATAAAATATTTTATATTATTAATATACTAAAATTAAATTCATTTTTTGGTACAAAATTTTATAGGTAAATTTTATACAAGATTTAGTTATTTTTTATTTTTTAATTTGTTTTATCTGTGTTAATTTATTTAATTTTAAGTATCGTTATATTTACAATTACCGCCAGTATGATATTTTATAAAATATGAAAATCAATTTTTTTATAATTTAAATATCAATGTTTGAGTTAATTTTAATTTAACTTTTTTAAATTAATGTTATCTTTCATTTAGATCTTAATTAATTTAAAATACAAAAATACTAATATATTTATTGTCTCTTTAGATTTTATATTCTCTCTCTTCCACCCCCTCTCTCTCCCCTTCTCTCCCTACTTCTTTCCCTCCTCTCTCTCTCTCTCCTTTTCTCTCCCCCTCCTCTCTCTCTTTCTCTCCCTCTCTCCTTCTCTTTCTTTCGCTCCCTCTCTCTCAGCATATATAAAATTAGATTTTATATTCTCTCTCTTCTCCCTCTCTCTCCTTCTCTCCCTCTCTCTCTCCATGTCTTCTTTCCCTCCCCTCTCTCTCTCTCTCCCTTTCTCTCTTCTTTTCCTCTTCCTCTCTTTCTCTTCTCTCTTCCTCTTCTCTCTCTCTCCCCCTCTTTCTCCCCCTTTCCTCTCTTTGTCTTCCTCTCTCTCTCCAGACCTTTTCCTTTTCTCTCTCTCCCCCTCTCTTTCCTTATCTCCCTCTCTCTCCCCCTCCCCTCTCTCTCTCCCCTGTCCCTTTTTCTCCCATCCCCTTTCTTTCTCTCTCTTTTTTCTCTCCATCTATCCCTTTCTCTCATTTCTCTCTCTCTCCTATCCCTCTTTCTCTCTCTCTCTCTCTTTCCTTTTCCCTCTTCCTCTCTCTTTCTCTTTGTCTCTCTCACTTTCTCTCCCTCTCTCTCTTCTTCTCTTTCTCTCTTTGCACTCTTTTTTCCACTCTCTTATCTCTCTTTCTCTCTCTCCTCCTCTTATTCTCTTTCTCCTTCTCTCTTTTTTCCTCTTCTCTCTCTTTTTCTCTCATTCTCTTTATTTTTTTGGAGAAAAAAGGAGGAGAGAGAGAAAAGGGATATAGAGTGAGAAAAGACTGAGAGAGAAAGAGAAAAAAGAGAGAAAGAGAAGAATGAGAGAGAAAAATGAGAAGAAAGAGAGAGAAAAGGAGAGAGAAAGAAGGGAAGGAGAGAGAGAGAAATAGGAGAGAGAAAGAAAAAATAGAAAAATGAGAAAGAGGGAGAGAGAGGGGAGGGAGAGAAAGAGAGAGAGGAGGGAGATGATAGAAACAAAAGGGAGAGAGGAAAAAGAAAAAGAGAGAGAGAGAGAGAAGGGGATGGGATGGGAGTGGGAGAGAGAAGGAGAGGGGAGAAAAGAAAGGAGAGGGAGAGAGAGGGAGAGAGGGGGAGAGGAAAATGAGAGAGAGAGAGAGAGAGGAGGGGGAAAGAGGAGAAGGAGAGATAGAGAGAAAGAAAGAGGGGAGTGAAGGGGGAGAGAGAGAGGAGTGATAGGAGAGAAAGAGAAAAAAAGGAAAGAGAGGAAGAGAGATGAAGGAAGGGGAAAGGAGAGGGAGAGGGAGAGAGAGAGAAAGAAATGGGAAGAGAGAGAAGGAAAGAGGGGAGGGGGAGAGAGAGAGAGAGGAAAGAGGGGAGGAGGAGAGAGAAAGAAAGGGATAGAGAGAGAGGGAGAAAGAGGAGGGGAGAGAGAGAGGGGGAGGAGAGAGAGTAGAAGGAAGGGGAAGGGAGAAGGAAAGAGGGAAAATGAGAGAGAGAGAGAGAGAGAGAGAGAGAGAGAGAGAGAAGGGAAAGAGAGAGGAAAAGGAGGGAGAGGGAGAGGGAGAAAGAGGAGGGGAGAGAGAGAAGAAGAGAGACGAGAAGGGAGAGAGAGAGAGAGAGAGAGAGAGAGAGAGAGAAAAAGAATATGTAAAAACTAATTTTAGAGTTTAAATAAAACCAGTTTTAATTTGGTTTAAAACTAAACTGAACCATAAAAACTGGTTTTTAATAAACTGGTTTTCATAAAAACTATGGTTTCAGTTTAGTTTTTTATTTAAAAAAAATTGGTTTATTTAAAACAGTTTCAGTTTAGTTTCAATTCAGTTAAGTAAAACCAGTTTTTTTGCACACTCCTACCTGTATGCAAGGGGAACCTTCGCTTCCACCATCTCCTCCTGCGTCGCTATCATCTTCGTCGATGAACCGGGAACCTCCATCTCTCACTCTCTCTGCACGATCACTTTCACTGCTTCTCTTTGTAACACACTGCTCGCTATCTGCGCTTCCTCCCTTATATTGTCTTCACTGCCCTCTCAATATTGAACATGCATCTTAATTCTTACCCAATCATTTTTTTTTTATAAATTAAAAACACTCGATCAAAATATTTTTAGAGTAAAGTATGTTTTTGTCCCCAACGTCAAAGTTGTCGCTAACGTTTCAATCGTCTTAATCGTCTTTATTTTTACGACGCCCATCAGAAATCCCACGACGACGTTAAACACAAATTTTTAGCCATTTTTCTGAATTACACTAAGTAGACTTCAATATTTAAAAAAAGTTCATAAAGTAGTTACCTATTATAGTTTAATTATTTTTCGGAGGTTTTCGTGGAAGAAATCATCTCATCATAAAAGTGTTAGCATGCACTTGGAATAAGCCAATATGTGATGAAAATAGCAAGATAACCATCAAGTGTCATCTATGTGTATTTTATTTTTGAGTAAAATATAATTTTTTAATATTTATAATATTTTTTAAAATTGTTCATAACCTTTAATTTCATTTAATTTTATTCTAATATTTTTTATTTATATTAAAACTACTTGGTTACATGATTACATGGATGTGTAGCATCCTGTTTTTATAAAACATTAAATATAATAACTTTTGTAAAAAAATCAATCATTTTTTTTGTAGGAAGAATCAATTAATATGGAATTTAGATCCTCTAAATTTTAAATTTTTACTAGAGGATAAAGTGAGATCTTTCACTATTGAATACTTTTTTTCATATTTTTTCTTGGTCGCACCTATGAAATAAATGGTAATAGATCATACTTTACCCTCTAAAGTGAAATTCAAAATTTAGAGGATCCAAATCCATTAATATGTAGATTATCAACATTCCAAAAGGATCAAATTTGGTATGTAAATTTTGTCTAAATTATATAAGCACAAATATCTGGCCTAAAATTTTTAGAATTGCTGTTATTTTTTTTTTGTGGTTGTTCATGGTATCTCTCAACCGACAGATTAAAGACTAATTCGATGCGGATCTGAGTTTTATGTAAGAATTTGCCACTGATTAATAGGTTATTACATGCATAAGGCAAGATTTAAACTCTCGATATTTGATTAAGGGGACGAGTGAGCTGATTACTTGGTTAACCCAAGTTGGTTAGAATAGCTGTTAATGACTAGACCAAAAATTCAATAAAGTGAAAGAATGGGCCAAAGAACAAAGTTATGGAAACAAAACTTGTCAACGGAGTCCAAAATCAACAAAGAAGTAAGAAGGAGAAGGTTAAAGAAAAAAAAAAGAAAGTAGAAATAAGAGAAAAATCGAAGGAACAGTAAGCCCAAAAAAACACACGAAGGAACAGTAGTAACAAAAACAAGTATAAAAAAAAAAGAGGAAAATAGATAGATGAGGGGATCACTGGTCCCGGATTGGTTGTGCTTGTGCAGCTGGGATAGTCGCCGAGGGACTGAGTCACTGAGGCATAAAGATGAGATCTGTAGCGGTTGCAATAAGTATATAGAGTTGGAATTCGCTCTTCTCTAATTCACAACTCTTAGTCGAAAATGGAGTGCAGAAAAATCAGGGATGAGGTGCTTTTAATATGTAGTTGAGAAATTTGCTATCACATTTCTTCCATTCACTCAATAATAAACTAGAGTTGATTTGATGCACCTATGTGTTGTAGGGTGATGATAGGGAGACCGGTATCGAGGACGTTGAGAGTTTACGTGAAAAATCGATTTTGCTGTCCGGTGCAGGTGCATAACTATCTTCTCTTCTTCTGTCTTATATTGTATCGGTTGGATAATTAGATGTATTGTATTTGCAATTTCACCATTGTAATAACGTTAACCACTTTTTTCCTGTTCACTGTTTTGCAGTCCTAGACAATCGTTTGGCCTCCGTGAGAGAAATCAAAACTGATAGCCACAGGGCGAAAAGCAAAATGGAAATTCAAGACTGACTCCTGCTCCAACTCTCTGTTATCTTTCTGTTCAGTTCTTGTTCGATTTCTTAATCCTCATCCCATTTCTCTTGATATAGGTCAGTTGTTACACTTGCATTGACTATTCTTCCTCCTTGCGCTTCCTCCCTTGTATTGTTTTGAGTGAAATTGTGGTAGAGTTTTTAATTTTGTAGTATTGCAAAGACCTTAACCTGTAGTGCCGTTATACTAACATGATGGTTTATTAATTACAAGCCATGTGTAGCTTGTCGCAGCTGGAGCTCAATCAGGCTAGTCAACTAATGTGGTGAGGCATTCTAACATAATTACTTTTGATTTAGAATTAAATGAGAATAAAACCAGAGATACTATTTTATTTGGCCTTTAGGGTTTAATATAAAATTTCTTTTTTTTTTCTGATTTTTAAGTATATTTTTTTTGAATATATGTATCACATTTTTTTCTCATTTTATATTTCAGATTAGTAATGTAATTATTAAAATATATTTAAAAAAAAAGAAAAAAATATTATAACATCACTATTTAAAAAAAAGAAAGATACGTAAAAAAAAAGAAAACGAAAAATTAAAACATTACTATTAAAAAAAAATTATTAATATGTGTATAAATGGGGACGGGATTGAAGAATATATATGGATATAAAAAATAAAAAATTATTATACGATTATAGAATAAAAAAATAATTATATATATAAAACGAAATAATTATAACAAAAAATAATTAATATATGTGATTTAAAAAATATTTTTAATAATCGATAATATAGAGTTTATCAAAATATAATTCATATATTTTTTTATTTATGTATATGTATATATATTACGAAAAACTACCGTAATATATATATATATATATATATATATATATATAATTATTTAACAAAATTAATATAAGGTTATGAAAAGTCTCATTTAATTTGAGAAGAACAAGACGACTTATATAGAAATGGTTTTCGTGGAAGGTAAGTTGATTATTTTTTATGATTCTTTCAAGTGATGCTAGGTCCGTTTTATAAATATTTTTTGTTCATATTTTAAGTTTATTTGATAAGTAAACCCTTACCCGAATCAAAGACAGTGCGTTTTTATAAATTTATAAGTGCTAATAGCCTTTATATTTAATTTGTTTTATAGTGTGATAATAGCCAATATATTTGTTTGTGGATTTAACTATTACTATATTATTTATGATCACATTCATTATATATATCTGATTTATTAAAAAAAGTAGATTATTAAAATCGATTAATAACTATTTTAAAATTAATTCAATTAACACTAGATTAAAAAAATAATGCATAACATGTTACTTTTTTATTAATTAAATTATTATAATTTAAATTAATTTAAAAAAATTAAAATTAAAATTTTAATCTTATCACGTACATAGCATGGATAATTACACTTGTTAACTCTTTTAATAGAAAGAAAATAAAAAACCTAAATTACTCGTATTCTTATTATATTATGGTTATTGAGGGTCTGATTTGAGATTCTTGGGGATCATCGCACAACCAACTTGGTAGGAAGAAGATTGAACTGTGATTAAACTTGAGCCAAATCTGAGCCTCAGATTTAAAAAATAGATTTTTTAATTTTTTTAACAATTGAGGGAGCAAAGTATAATATTTTATCATTAATTTTATAAGTGAAACTAAAAATAAATATGAGAGAGTGCAATAAAAGGTTAAAAAAGTTAGAGATTACGCTTTACACTTTTAATTTTTTTAATATTAGAGAGGATCCATTCCCTAATATTTGAAGCTCCTACCAATTCGATGGACAATGATGAGTAAAATGGTAACTGAACGGCGAGAAAATGGTTCACAAATCTGACTTTTAAATTTGTGACCATACTCCACGTGTCGAACATGCACTCGGAAAAAAGTAAGGATTGAGAAATTCTCAATCTGTAAATAGAATAAATTGAGTTTATATAAAAATCTCAATCTACAGATAAAGTTAGTATCAGATTCAAATCCTACTCTATTCTACCTATTGTCACCCCTAAATCTAAAGGTATATATACATTAATATACATTAATAAATTTAACCCTCAAATTTGAATATCTTTAAATTCAATTTTTTATAATCCGCTTTTGAATTTTTGTTTTCTTTATATTTTTTTAATTTCTAAAAACTGACCCACATTTCAATCTGGGTAAAAAAAAATCTTTCACCATACAATTCGGAGGCTTGGACTTATGAACCAACAAGGTATGTATATGGGCCGGATCACATCGGGTTTGACCTAACTCAGATCCGACCCGAAACATAGATCGGGCCTAATTTTTAGACACTAATCCGACTCTAAACCCAAGGAAACCTATGCACCTTTGGGTCGGGTGAAAATTGAGTAAAAATCGGATAAAACTGGGTCTTTAGCATGTAAAAATCACCTAATTTTCAACCATGATTTTACAATTTATATAGTAAAATTCACTTAGAAAAATATAACAAGAACCAACACTTCTCTAAAATTAAAGTATAACCACAATCAATACTAATATTGTCTAATAACACCAAATATTTAAATCAATACAAATAACACAATATTATGCATTAGTCTAAAGTCTTATGCATTTTAAACATAAAACATTAACTTATAGTCTTATAATGACTAATAATACAAAATATTAAGATTTACAATACTTAAATTTCACATAAGAATAATCATCATCCATCATTAATAACACAAAATATTAATTGTGTACGATGACTGGGCCACGGGGTCGAGTTTGGGTGATCCGAACTATGGCCCGGATCCGACCCGAAATAATGACTGGATCTATTTTTTTGAGACCCTTACCCGACTATAAACCCGATGAAATTACACCAAATTAGTCTCTAAAAAATTCGGGACCGAACCGAGTCTTCGGATAGGGTCGAACCATGAACACCCCTAGAACCAACGATGCATGACTGCAGCTCCCCCAAATCGGACTGTCGATTTTCCTACTCCCCAAATCTGTGCCTCCCACTTGTGGTTTCGAATTGGCTACATATTGTTTATAAACACGGGCACGGATTTCATGTGTCGTGTGTGTTTCGCTTATCAGTGTGCCTATTATTTAATTTTAGCTGATTGGTGCGTTTGATAAAGAGAGCCGTTGGATTTTTTTAGTTTTTTAATCTAACAGTAGAGATATTTGTCTTTTTTAATTGATTAATGAATAGTTTTTGCAGATTTTATGTTATAGGAGTTACTTTAAAAAATTGATTTTTTACTAATTATTGTTATAGATCTAATATCTATCTGGATTAATAATTTAATATAGCAAAAATTTATGAATTTATAAATTTAAATTAATTAGAGTTAATTATTCTATTTTAAATTAAACTAAAGAATCCGATAAAATCTAAATTATAAATTCTAAATAATTAATAAAATATTAATTTTTTATAGCATCTTAATTAATAAAAATATTAATTTTTACAACATCTTACTGTGATTAATACTTTAAACAATTAATAATTTTTCATAACATATTACTATAATTAATAAAATTAATATAACATAATTATTAATTTCTCATTAATAAAATTACTCAAAACAATAATTAATTTTTTAAATTATGTTACTATAACTTATAAAATTATTCTAAAAAATTATTAATTTTACATGATATTTTATTAATTATAATTAAATAATTTAAAGAATAATTTTATTAATTATATAGTAAAATGTTATATAAAATTAATATTTTTTAAAATAATTTTATATATTATAATAATATAATTTAAAAATTTTAATTTTTCTTGTAAGTTTATTAATTATAATAATATAATATAAAAAATTAATTAATTTATAAAATAATTTTATTAATTATAATAATATGTCATAAAAATTTATTAATTATTTAAAGTATTAATTATATTAAGTTATTATAAAAAATTAGTATTTTTTAGATTAATTTTATTAAATTTTTTGGTAACAAAATTAAAACAACCAAACAAAAAAAAAATATTAATATACAATAATAGGACGATCTCTATCATTAGATTAAAAAACACAAAAAAAATTTAACGACTCTCCGTATCAGACGTATCAATCAACCAAAATTAAAAACGGAAAAGCTCTGCATACAAGCCATTAGGGCTTGTATGCTTTACAAGTTTATTAAATAATAAATTTAAGATACTCGCTCCTCCAGCTACGTTGATTACACGCGCTATATAATATGCCGCGTATATCTAACTTCCAAATTTAAAATATTTGTTTCCTTCTTCGTTTTCGTTATTTTGAGATTTGGTTGTTCTTCTTCTCGCGCGTTTTCGCTCATTCTTCTCCATCGATCTTTTCCTCTTCTTTTCTCACTGGTATGTTCTTCGTTTACGTTCTCTTTTTCTCTCTCTGCAACTCGAGCTTCGTTTTCTCTGTTGATTTGTTGTTTTCTGAAATCAAAGTTCGAACTCGTTTTGAAGATAATGGATCCTTCAAGCTCAGATTCTGCGCTGAATCCAGGAGATGTGGATTATGAATTTGAATCTAACGAAGTTCCTGAGGTTTGATTTACAGTAATTTGTATAGCATTGTGTAGTTTAATTATCTGGAATTTATAGCAGACGCTCGGGTGTAGATCAATCTCTTCTTTGGGTGTATTTTAGCTATAAGTGTGGGTGTATATACACTTTACTGGTTTTTTGTTATTTTAATTGAGTTGTTGTTGTTCAGTTGTATTATATGTATTATATCAGACATGATTGTGTGTGTTTTTAGTTTTTGAGATTGTGTATTCTGCAGTCTGTGTATTCACAGTTTATGGCTTTAAAGGTCATTCTGTAGTTGAGTTGTTTCGGTTCGGGTGTATCATATAAGACATGATTGGGTGTATTTGTATCATATCTATGGGTGTATTCACAGTTCTGACACGGTTTATTGTGCAGCCTCTCTCTGTTGTTGATGACGAGCTTGTTCCGAAGGTCGGAATGACCTTTAGGACCCTTGAAGATGCCGGAAAATTTTACAGGAACTACGCCAAGGCTGCAGGTTTCTCTACAAGAGTTCGGTGCACAAATAGGAAGGGAAACGAGATTAAGAATCAACTGATTACATGTAGCAGAGAGGGAAAATGGAAATCTAAAATATCTCCAACCGAGAAGACCAATCCGACAGCCGGTTTAAACTGTCCTGCAAGAATTTATATACACACATTGAAGGATGTCGGTGCTTGGATCATTTCAAAGGTTGTGCTGGATCATTCACACCCCTGCTGTCCAAGCAAAGCAGAGATGCTCAAACAGCACAGGGAACTAAGCATGTCCATTCGTCGTATGATAGAGAATAACGACGAGGCCGGTATCAGACCAAGCAAAACCTACCAATCATTTGTTGCGGCTGCCGGGGGTCACCGCGAGTTAAATTTCATCGAAAAGGACGTGAGGAATTACATTACCAGGGAAGTGCGGAATGTTTCCGAACAAGAAGATGCAAAGGAATTCGGGAAATATTTGTTAAGGATGAAAGAGAAGAATCCGAATTTCTTTTTTGAGCTCCAACTTGAGGAGGATCAATCGATTAAGCTGGCCTTTTGGGCCGACGCAAGAAGCAGAGCGGCCTGTGAGTATTTCGGAGACGTCATTTCATTCGACACCACTTACAATACAAACAGGTAACAAACTGTCCCTTTTTATGATGCTAAATTAATTTATTTTTACTAATCCGCAGCAGAGGTGTATATTGGCCGTGTCATTGGGTGTATTCTAAGCATATGTTGGGGTGTACCTAATGATTTTGCATTCTGGACCATGGCAATTCGTTTCAGGTATAATTTGGTCTGTGGTTCTTTTGTCGGGGTGAATCACCACGGCCAGTCAACACTTCTCGGATGCTCTTTGATGAAGAACGAAGAAATTGAATCATTCAAATGGTTATTTCAATGCTGGCTTCGTTGCATGGGAGGAAACGCTCCGAAAGGTTTTCTCACCGATCAGTGTGCATCAATGAAAAGGGCTCTAGAGGCCTGTATGCCAACAACAGTTCACCGCTGGTGTGTTTGGCACATCATGAAGAAGATTCCAAGCAAATTAAACGGGTACAAGGGACACGCCGATATCGAACAACAAATGAGCCATGTTGTTTGGAACTCTCACAGCAAAGACTCATTCGATAGGAATTGGAACGATTTTCTGGTGAATTTTGGTCTTGCGGACAACAAGTGGCTCTCAGGTAATGTGTTTTTAAATTCTGCAGCAGAGGTGTAAATTGTACTATCTCTCGGGTGTATTTTACTGTGTGTGTTTGGGTGTATTATGCAGATCTGTACGAAGACCGTCACATATGGGTTCCTATCTATCTGGACCACAACTTCTGGGCAGGGATGAGAAGCACACAAAGGAGCGAGAGCATGCATTCATTTTTTAACAAGTACATCACCCGTAACAGCTCGCTCATTCAGTTCGTCAAACAGTACGATAATTGCCTCGGAAGCAGGGAGCAAGCAGAGAGAGAATCAGATGCTGCAGATTTTCATACGGTCATACCATGTGCAACCAAATCCCCCATCGAAACTCAGTTTCAAGATGCGTACACCCAAGCAAAGTTTAGGGAAGTCCAAGCCCAATTGAGAGGAAAGGCTAATTGCATCACCAGATTAAAGAATTCCGCTCTAGGCTATTCAGTATACGAAGTCGGAGAACAAGTTTCCAGCTCAATATTGGACAAGTTCGTGGTTACCTACGACTCAGTTGCAGCCGAGGTAAAATGCCAATGCTTATTATTTGAGTCGAGAGGGATACTGTGCCGTCACGCACTAAGCGTGTTAAGCTTCGAACAAGTAAGCCAAGTGTCCCCTAGGTACATACTGGAACGATGGAGCAAGAAGGTAAAGAGGCGACACACACACATCAAGAGCAGCCACGACGAGCCACTAATGGAGCCAAGAAGCAAGAAGTTCGACCAACTGGTTTTTCGTTCGCAAAATATTTGCGAATTTGCCTCCGAATCGGAGGAGCTGACTGCAATTCTGCACCGTGCGTACGATAACGTCATGGCCGAGATGGAAGCATTAAAAGCCAAAAGGAAGGGGACATCTTCTTTATCCCACGAAGACGCCAACTTGGAATCCGTTAACGAGCTTCAAAGCCCGCCAAGGATTCGAACAAGAGGACGTCCAAAAAACAGGCTAGGTTCAAAGCTGGAGAAACAGATTGCAAATGCCACAAAGAAGAAGAAGACGAAAGTTTTAAGCGAGGTAAATGTAATGTTCTTTAAATCTGTGGCGATTGAGTTTATTTTTCTAGTTAATTGTTTAGCTAATGCGTGAGTGTTATATTCAGATAAACCTGTTTGATGCTGCATCAGCGGCGCATTCAAGTAGCAGCCAATACCAGGGACAAGTTATAAATTATCAGTTCAGGGTACCAGCAGCAGGGGATAACTCTTTGGGTGTATAGTTATAGGGAGTATGGGTGTAAAATCCCTGTTACCTTTGGGTGTATTTTTGTTAATAGACAATTTACATATAGACACATATATAGATACATATAGAACAAAAGCTGTAAAAATTCACAGGTTATGGGCGTATATTTCAGTTGATGTTTTTTTTTCATATTTTAGTAGTTGTAATTCATTCATTTTGAATACTGCACAGACAATTGGGTGTATATTTTTACTCAACCTCGGGTGTATTATTAGACTAGCGTTGGGTGTAACAATTTATAATATACGTATGCCTTGATTTTTTGCTTTATGTTTTACCACCTGTAATACAGTTTTTAAATACATCACAGACAGTTTATCAGCACAGATAGTTTAACTATGGGAAAAAATATACATTGAATAAATTGAATGGCAAACATTTACATCATTTGTTCAATTTACAAACTACCCAGTTTCTATATCCTCAGAATTAATCTGACAGAACGGACTCAATAATACAGAGGATGGCTTCGACAGCCTTATAGCACTACTCTCTCTAATTGCCTGATCTCTCTGTCTATTCAACTCACTAAATAGTATCCGGGAAGCATATTCCACTCTGTAGTGGTCCACCTCCTCCTACAATTAAAAAGTATGTTATGTTTAAACAGAAATATTAATTCAGTAAAGTAATACAGAGTTATATACTTCTAAAGACAGTTACCTGTGTCCAGTTATCCCATTCATACTTCCCCTTTTTAATGTTTTCCGGCTCTATTAACTCAAGCCACTTCATTACGTAAATAGCGCAGTCATAGCTGAAAACGAAGAAAATAAATTACAAATCTCATTTAGGAAAGTTTAAGGTTCAGAGCCACAAATCTATACCTTGTTTTTTGGCCTGAAATTTTAACATATGGGGCTTTAATTTCCTTCTCCTTCTCGCCTTTCTCGAGAGGTTTTCCGCCGGCATGTGCTATCAATCTCGAAAATACATATCCCTTAAATACCAAAACAAGTCAGTAATACACCCGAGTCAATTGACAAGACACACCCAACTTAATATGGAATATACACCCAACTCAAATTTCAAAATAGACCTATCTATTAAAGTAAAGAAGACAGAGGGAACTTACAGTGAATTTATTAATTTCCTTTCTCTCAGGGCTTGGAGCTTTTTTGTGTAGCGGGTCAAGTATTTGACATTTCCGCGTTCTTGTATTTATTAGCCACAACCACCAATGTCCCGAGTGGCAAACAGGAGCAAAAATCTGAAGGATTGCCACATTTCAACAGTCTGTTATTTCATTTGGCATATAAGTAAATAAGCGTAATAACAAATTTACGAAACAAAAACTTACATATGGATGCGAACTTAATTTTTTCCTATCTATGAAGGGAATGAAATTGGGGTAGGCTTCCACCCTGAATTCTCTGTTCGTTTTTGGAGATATGAATTCCCCCTTTGGGTGATCAGAAAGTGCCATGCTCTGCAAGAATTGCAATACAAGAAATGAAAACATGAACATAAACAACTTACACCCAATGTAAGCTAAAAAAATACACCCAAACCAATGCATAAAATACACCCAAAGTTTGTAGAAGTAACACTTACCACAATATCTGGGGGGAGACAGTATATTTGTGCATGAAACCTCTTTTCCTTTTTCTGGTTTAGGATGAGGCAGATGGCAGATACAACCTAGAAATCAATTTTAAATTAATAACCATTGCAGTTGACTTTGGTGTAAAAACATTAATGTTAGTCTAAAATTACCTGACATTCTATATCACTGTTTGCCTGGAGGGATGCAAGTTGCGTTCTCATCAAAATGTACTCTCCTTGGCCAGTCACAGTGCATATCTCCTCAAACTCGTTAGTATTGCCCTTTGCATCTTCCTTCAGTCTCGTCCCCCAGATGTAGCACTTTTCTTTCATATCATCCGGAATTTGATTTGTTCCCCCCGGTGTTTCAAACTTAGCAGAACTTTCTCCCCCAGTCTCCCTCCGAATTTGCGGACTTTCGTCTTTTCCCTTTGACGCACTGCCTGCTATCTTTTGGACTAAACTGTCCAATTGTTCTAGCATAGTTGCAGTTCCTGGAGATTTTTCCCTTTCTGTCTCCTGCGTCGATGCCCCCTCCTGGCTTGAATCTGTCAATCCGAGGCTGAATGATGGCATCCCCGGATCTGTTTTAGGAGCATAGCTTGTTGTCCGTGCCATCATCAACAGGGCAGCAGCGTCCTCGGCGTCTGGATGACTGGATCATTATGTACAAGAATAAGAGTAAGAATAAGAATATACGGATGACAAGCAAAGATTGATTCTAGTCTAATTAACTTACATTTTTGTTGGAGCTGGGGGAAGCTTGGGTGTTGTTTCTTGAAGTTGTTTCGGGGTTTCAGGAGTGCTGCACAGTTACACAAAATCGATAAGGAAGAGTATACACCCAAACTTTTAGCAAATATACACCCAAACCCTAAACAAATATACACCCAATACTATTTTCTTACGTTTCTCTAGCCCCTTCAATCTGTAGCATAGGGGTTGGTTCGGAATCTGCGTCAGTGGTTGTTTGCTGGGATGGCGGCACAAAAAATTGGATCGGGACTCTAAACAAGAATAAAAATGAAAGGTTAACAACGTATTTGAAAATAATAAGGTTATAAGGTTGAAATATTCTTGGATAACTTACATTGCAAGCGCTTCCGACGGCGTTTGTTCCCTAACAACCATCATATTTGGATCATCCGGAGTCAACCTAAAATACACCCAAAGAAGTTCAAAAAATACACCCGAACAATTCTAAAAGAAGACGGGCTTTGTTTTTTGAGAACTTACATAATTGCAGTTTTTACTTTTTTTTGCTGCCTTTTTTTTCTTGAATAAAATAATAAAGGGCTTTTTTTTCTAAAAAAAATATATACAGAATTAGAAGTAGAATTTATTAGAAGAACAAAAGTAACGGTTATTTGAAAGAGAAATTACATGCTCTGAGACGGCTGTTTTACACTACTCTGTTCTGTGGGTCCTTGAGAGGAAGGATCATCACTTCCCAAGTTCACAGCCGGTAGTCTGAACAGATTTCATGTTATTCAAACGAAATATAAGTCCAACTTAGTAAACAAGATACACCCAACTTGATCCACAAAATACACCCATATTGTTTCACAGAATACATCCAAATCACGATAACAAGATTTTATTAAATAATAAAGCTTCTTACGTTTCAGAGGACACATAGCGATCTTCTGTCGATCCCAGGTCAGGCTGGTTGTCCCTGCGAAACAAGATACAATTATTAGCAAACAAAAGACACCAAAATCTCAAATACACAGCACAGCAAGACATACCCCTCTGCAGCAGATTTATGAACATTTCCCCCTAGCAATTCATCAAGTTCGTCACTTGATATTTCATATGTCTCACTACATTCATAAAATAAGACGTTAATAAAAATAATTACGATGATAGACCGTAGGATAGCTTACGAGGTACTGTACCCGTAAAAGTATTGATTTTCTTCAGGAGGTGAATCCTCCACAACTACTTTTTTCTTTTTTTGTGGTGTTCTGGGTGGAAAAAAAAAACAGTACCAATCAGAAATAAAAAATTAATTTTATCACAGAATTTTATCCAAAGAAGTGCTTACTCTTTTGGAGTTGTTTTTGTTTCTTTCTTTTTCTTCTCCTTCTCTGCAGGAGATGATTCTTCGCTCCTATAAGTCAATAACAGACGCTTCAGTTAATACACGAAATCTTTATAACGAAGCCAAAAGAAAGGAGTAATAATTTCAGGACATTACTGGTCACTTGGTTCAGATTCAGATTCTGAATCAGAATCCGACTCCTCTTCCCTCTGCTTTCTTTTTCTTGAGTCCATTCTGCAGGCAAACAATCATCATTTAGAACATACTAAAAATACACCCAATTGAATTCACGAGACACACCCAACTGAGTATACAATATACACCCAACGCAGCAAAAGAAACACACCCTGCTTAATAAGCTACATACACCCAACGTGGACAAACAAAATACACCCAAACCCTATAAAGAAATTACACCCAAGTATGGTACTTACTTTTTCCCCTTTTTGCCGGGGTGTTTAATTCCCGAATCCTCCGAGTCTTCTTGAGCCTCAGACTCAGAGGTAGAAGTGTCACTCTCGGTAGTTTCTGTCTCCGAAGACGATGTTGAGCTCGCCTTCCTTTTTTTTGTTTTTTTTATTTCCTGTTTTTTGTTTTTTTTTCTTTTTTTCTCATTTTTTCTTTGTCTCTGCCAAATTCAGAATCCCCTGAAACATGAGATATTTTAGTTAGCAACATTAGGGTAAATAAAGTACACTAACTTATTATGATTACTCACCAAAGTTTCTCTCTCTCTTCATTCATTCTTTTCACCAACTGCTCCTTAGTCCAGTTGGCAATCCATGGCTTTGGTGGTCTTTCACCCCTGTTGTTGCGTTTGTTTTTTGAAAGGTGAAAGTAGATTATCATCAGGGCGAAGAGGCAGCCATTGATTGCCTTCTTCTTCTTCTCCTGGTAGTCTGTTATGCCCCTGATCATGAAGGTCAAGACATGCCCCCCCCAGTTTCTCTCCTCTATGCCCTCCATCTCAAAAATCGGGACCAGGTGCACCGGCGATATTTTGTTTATCGTCGTTGGCAAAAGGAACGCCATCTGTATGTAGAGGATGAATATCCTCTTGAACATCAGGCGTTCCTCTTCGTTGCCAACGCCGATTTCCATCATTTCATCGGTAAGACTTTTGAGGGTCTTACCCTGGAATCTTTTATAAATTATTTTGTCAGATTCAGAAAGTTTCTTGTAGTCAACTTTCTCAGGAAATAGATCTCCTACAAAAAGGAAAACAACAAAGCAACCAAGTCAGTTCAGATACACCCAAGCATCAGGTTAATATACACCCAAGCAACAACTTAATATACATCTATAATTTTGAGCTAATTACCTGTTGCATTGATGCCAAGCGCATCACCTATTTTTTTTGGGGTTATATGGAAAGAACCATATCCTGTCCTCAGTTTGTTCTCCCCAAGTTTGAAGTTTTTTGCCAACTCTCTCAAGAGTTGGTGATCCACCCTCAGTGGTGGGATGTGCATCAACCCACCGAATCCAAGATCCCTGACAATGGCCTTCTTCTCCTCAGTCATGTTTCTGAACTTATCATTCAGGAGATGTGTGGCACATTTGAGGTCTTTGGTTTGGTTTCTTGCTGCCATTTTCTCTGAAACTAAAAATACACCCAAAGACATCAGTAATATACACCCATATATATATGACTCAGATACACCCATTGATAACAACTAAGATACACCCATTGATAACAGTAAGATACACCCATATATATGAGTCAAGACAGCCAGATATTCGCAAGATACACCCATTCATAACAGTGAGATACACCCATAGATATTATTCAGATACACCCAACAATGTCAAACAATATACACCCATTCATAACAGTTAGATACACCCATAGATATTATTCAGATACACCCAACAATGTCAAACAATATACACCCATTCATTACAGTGAGATACACCCATAGATATTATTCAGATATATCCATATAGATATCAGACAGATATCACTCAGCCATGCTTGAATATAAAGCCACATTACAAGGTTAAGCAGTTTACACCCCCGAATCTACGGAATAAACCCCCAAAAATCAAGAAAAATAGCAGGAGAACTTAGAATAACAACGTAAACGACGTAGAACTTAGAAGAACGACGTATAACTTAGAAGAACGGCGTATAACAAAGAAGCAACAGTAACAGTAAACCCTAGCAGAACGACGTAGAAGAAAAGTAAAATATACAGTATTTTAATGCACTTACGTTGAGTATTCTTGGTTTGTTTTTTCTTCAGATTCTTCTTCACAGAGAGGTTGATGGTGTTTCGATGCAGTTTTCGAACTACGATTTCTATATTTTGAAAGTTGATTTTCGCTCGAAAATGAGAGGATTTCGTTGTTTTGAAATTGCCTTGAGAAATGGAAGAAGTGGAAGAAGTGGAAGAGTCTCCCATACGTAACCGTTCGAATGCTGAGCGCGTGAGTTGGACGCGGCATCTTATCTCTCTTTCATGCGCGTGTTTCGTGTTTGGGCTGGGCCTACTTGGTTGCTTGTATGCTTGTATGTGTAGCAGGCCCGTAATTTATATATAATTATTTTTAAACTTATGAATAATTATTATTTAAATAACTCAATCATTTATTAAAGGAATAAAAAACAAAAATAGAAAAAAAAAATTCATCAATATTCAATTTTTTTAATCATAAAAACTATGATAATAATAATAATAATTATAACAAATTTGACATTTATCAATCGAAAATTAGAAGCATGATTATTAGATTAAAACATTAAATAAATAAAAAATTAAAGGTGGGGCTCTCAAAGAAAAAGAGGAACTAGGTGATGTGCAACACACATGATAGCCTTCTCTCTCATTAGAAGCTTTGATAATATCCAGTTATCATGCACGAAGGTATTATTGCAAAAATGGAAAAAATAAAAAAATAAAATCTAACATACATATGGATTAGAATAAATATCCATGCGATGTTCGTGTGATGCATAAAATTTTTTAATTAGTTTATATTTTTGTTAGAATTTTTTAAATTTATGTTCTACTAATTCATTTATTTTCTATTCATTCTAAATAATTTTATAAAATATTATTGAATAATTATTTTTTTTGTTGATTGAAAAGTAAAAAAAGACAACCAAACAGAGAAGAAAAAATAAAGTTCGAAGGGACTAAAAAAGTATAAGACAGTTCTGTTGGATATTTCTTTTAAGGCACTGAAGCTCTATATGTTGTAAATGAACTCTCATTGTCATTTTTGTCATGGTGTCTACCACTATATTTGCATATCTCAAAATCAAATGACTATCAATGTGCTACTTTTAAGGTATGATATCTCTAACGTTAAGCACCAAAGGATCTACACAACCAGTATTATCATAAAAATTAGTAACAAGATTGAAAGCCTCCAGACAATATATTTCGCAAATCACATCTCTTTGTCCTAAGTCCTAAGTTAAAAGAAAATCTCTCCAAATAGCAAATAACTCTCCTTAAAGAATATTGCTGCTCTCAATTATTCCCAAATAGCTTCGTTGTCAATTTCCATTCCAATCTTTGCTAACACAGGCAAAACCAATTCAATCACTAAAATTTGGATAACTAGTATCACAATTGATCTTAAAAATACCTATCGAAGGAGAAACTTAAGAGCAACTGATCGAAGAAGAAATAGATACTCATTGCAATTCAAAAGCAATCTGAAACCCTTTCTCCAAGACGAAAGCCATACTAGCCACTTTAAATGGAGACCAAGGCTCATGATGATTAAAATTTTTATTATTTTTAGTTTTTTAAATCCACCAAAGATTAGACCAACAAAAAATCTAAAAAAATGCTCTATAAATAAGTTGATAATATATATATATATATATATATATATATATATATATATATATAAATTAGTTTTGAACAATGGTATGATTGAACTAAAAATTTAATGCTATTTTTAAATTAAATTTTTTATTTATCTATTTAAGAATCTTATATATATATTTATTGCTGGCTTTGTCTTTCTTTTTAGTTTTTTTAATAAAAAAAATAGAAAAGAGAAATTGAATATTATCCATTATCTAAATATAAGATTCTAACTGAAGCTATCAAATTCAGGTGTAAAGAGCAGAGAGTTGGAAGATAAAATTAAGATAGTAGAAAGATAACTAAGAGCGTTGTTGCTGTGTATGCATTTCTAATTGAACATTACAAAAACTAGCACTATTTTGATACACCAATTTATTTATAGAGTTTTCTAAGACTACAAGTCAGGCTTAGCACACTTCAATAATAGAAGTCACATGTATCATACTTGCATAATAGAACCTAACTTCCTATAACTAATTCTGTTGTCTCATCTTCTTCTAAAGACTTCTTTGCTGATTCAGCTCCTTCTAGCTCACTTTCTAAGCTGCACTTATCTGGTGACTCACCTTTTATACTTACTCTACTATTATTTCCCCTCAAACTCAAGGTGAAAATACTTTGCACATTGAGTTTGTCCCGAAAATGAAGAAAAACTATAGAGGGGACAACCTTCGTGAGAGCATCTGCAACTTGAACTGACCCAAGAATATGGCTCACACGAATCACCCCAGCGATAACCATGTCCTGGACAAAGTGCATATCCATTTCAAAATATTTAGACTTGGAGTGTAAAATAGGATTTACTGCAAGAAACACAAAACTCAGTTTATCACAAAAGATCATTGAAGGATTAAAAAGAGAGACATGAAGCTCAACCAATAAAATCTTAATCTAGACAAATTCTGCAATTAAATTTGTCATACTGTGAAACGCAACCTTAGTGCTTGAGCGGGCCACAGCTGATTGCTTTTTAGAAGACCACGAGACAAGGTTATGGCCAAGATAAATACAGTAACTCCCTTAATATTTTCGATCATTCGAGTCGCCACTCCAGTCAGAGTCACTATAAGTAGTGATTCTCATGTCATTTTTGCGCTGCAACATCAAACCAAAAGAGGCAGTACCATGAAGGTAGCGAAGCATGCGTTTTACCACAAGATAGTAAGAGTCCAAAGAAGCCTGTACATATTGAGACATTCGATTGACAAAGTAAGTAATGTCAGGCTGTGTAACCATAAGAAATTATAGACTACCTACCACAGACCGATAGAGTTGAGGATCAGCAAAGCTGGAACGCTCTATGCCCAAAAGCTTTAGTGTGAATGGAAGAGGAGTATGACGTGGTTTGTATTCGAACATCCCAGCCTTCTTAGGCAAATCAACAATGTACTTCTGCTGCGAAAGATGAATTCCCCCTAAAGCCAAATGAGTAACTTGAATCTTAAGGAAATATTAGAGTTTACCCATATCCTTCAAAGCAAACTTCAAATTGAGCTTTGCAATAATGTTAGTTATCACAGCATCAGATTCACCCGTGATGATAATATCATCAACGTATACAAGGAGAAAAGTCTTAATACCGTTTGTGAAGTTAGTGAAAATAGAATGTCAAACTTGGTTGGAGTAAAACCAAGTTAGCGAAGACCAGCTGCTAGTTTGTGATACCATGCTTGTGTGACTTGTTTAAGTCCATAGAGGGCTTTCGTGAGCTTGCAGGCCAGTGTAGAATCACCCTGACATATCCAGTGGCTGTTTCATATACACATCCTTTTCCCAAATCACCATGCAAAAAAGCATTATTCACATCCAGCTATCTTATATGCCAAGCATTTGCTAAAGCCAAAGATAAGATCAGCCGAATGAAAGTGGGTTTCACCGTTGGGCTAAAGGTCTCATTGAAGTCAAAACCAGGCCGTTGAGTAAAACCTTGAGCCATTAGATGTGCTTATACTTGTGTAGGGTGCCATTAACATTGTACTTAGCTCGAAATACCCATTTACTGCCAATAGCTTCGCATCCTTCAGGCAGAGATACCAACCTCCAAGTATTGTTCCAAAGTAAGGCATCATACTTAGCATCCATTGCCTCCTTTCATTGTGGATTATTTAGAGCTTCTTTAACCATTCTTGGTTCGACCTTAGTATGAAAAACTTTAGGCTTTTAAATCCCAACCTTTACTTTGGTGATCATTGGATGGGAATTAAGAGCATCAGTGGGCTCAGGCACATCTAAAAGAGTAGTTTTGAAATCAGAATATGAAGAGTAGGTGTTTGCTGTTGCAGTTGATGAGCTTTGGGCATAATAGGGATTGATGGAATTGGAGTGGACTCGTCCACAACTAGCACTAGTGAGGCACTTGTACCCTTTATGCCTGGAACTATAGTACATTACGAGTTACAAATACTTTACTAGCACTAGTGAGGCACTTGTACCCTTTATGCCTGGAACTATAGCCAATGAAGACGCAAGGAGCTGATCTGAGGTCTAACTTGTGACAATTATAGGGACTTAAGTCTGGAAAGCACAAACACCTGAAGACTCTTAGAATATCATACTTAGGCGCCGAACCAAATACTTTTTGATAAGGTGAACAATTGTCAAGCGTAAGAGTAGGTAAAGTGTTGATTATAGTTACTGTAATCGAGAAGGCCTCTCCTCAATACTTGATAGGCATGCTTGCAGCGGCTAATAACACTAACCCAGTTTCAACCACATGCTGATGCTTCCGTTCGACATTGTCATTTTGTTGGTGTACATGTGGGCAAGAGAATCTGTGAATGGTGCCTCTTTCCTGCAGCATCTTAGACAATTGTAAATATTCAGCAGCATTATCACTTTAGAACATTTTTAATTTCTGATTAAATTGCAATTCAACCATATTGAGAAAATAATTAAAAATTGATTTGAGCTGGCTTCTAGCACGGATTAGATATAACCAGGTATACTTTGTGCAAGTATCATTAAAATTCACAAAATATTTATTTTCATTACTATCAGAAACAAGAGTTGGGACCCAAATATCCGAATGCACTAACTGTAAGGGTTTATCATACATTGTAGTGGAAATTGAAAATAGAAGTTAGTGTGATTTTCTTATACAACATGCACTACACAAATATGTCTTCACTAAATAAGGAATATTGCAGCTCCTAAGTACTTTTACCGCTACACTATTATTTGCATGGCCCAGCCTTACATGTCATAAAAAGAATTAGCCATTGCTCACTGCTGACATTAGAGCAGCAGGTGCATTATTTAAAGTGGTGACATTAAGAAACTTATATAGAGTTCTTTGTCCACCTTCCCTCTAAGTAGCAACTCTTTTGTGCTTTCGGATTTTACACAGTAGTCACTAGCATGAAATTCAAAATATACATCATTTTCACAACAAAAACGATGCACACTTAACAAATTCTTTATAATTTCAAGTACATGCAGTAACTTGCTAAGCAGAAAAGATTTTGAGCTCAAATTATATTTTAAAATCAATTTTTTAACATGATGAATTTGCAAACTTAAACCATTGCCAAGCACTACTTGATTTGTCCCTCCATACTCCTCTTAGATTGTTCCATGAGGTTGTGACCATTGGATGTCATGTGATGAGTTGCTCCACTGTTCGGGTACCAGTTAGGGTCATCTATGGTGGCTAGTGTGGCAATGACATTGCTCAAATTAGCACTAGCTTCCTCCATTGGTCGGTCACCATTGTCCTTGTAGCTTTCATCAAATTTGTGCCAGCAATTTAGTGCTGTATGACCATACTTTCGACATACTTGACACTGGACTCTCCCATAAGAATTGCCTCTGCCCGAGCTCTATCATAAAAGTCTCCTCGCCCACCACAAAACTGCTCTCTCTACTCACTATGTTGAAAACGTTGAAAATTATTTCCGTTTGCTCCACTAGCATAAAAGACTTTAGTTTTGTTGTCAAATCTACCTCTTCTGCTAGCATTAAACTGAGCTCTACCACCTCTACCCATGCATCCTCCCCTTCTTTGGTATCCACTTCTGAAGTTATCATAGATGCCTCTAAAGTTATCACGTGATTGAAAATTGTTGTTGAAGGTGCTTTCTCTTTGAGTATTGTATGGAGTGTGTTGAGCTAAGTTTGCTTGAACGAACTGCTCAGGTCTCAGAACCTTTCTAACATGCATTCATTTGCCATAAGTACTACTTCTAGCTCTCCAACAGTGATACTTTTGTGGCCAAGTTAGCAAAGAAGTAATTAGAGGAGTATATTCCTCAGTTAGGCCATGGAGAATGGCATTAACATGATCACTCTCTTGAACCAGTTCTCCAATGGAGGCTAATGCATCAATTGTACTCTTGATTGCAAGTACATAGCTACTAATAGACGAATCGATTTGGATGTTGCTCAGTCGATTCCTCAACTGCATTATCTTTGTTTTGATTTGAGAAGCAAAGTAATTTTTTTAATCTCTTCCACACTTCATGTGTATAGACACATCTTGTAGTGAATGGTTTTGACATTGATGCCAACAATCAGGATTTTAGTAACGCATTCTGTTTCTTCCACTGCTTATACTCTAGATTCACAGATCTAGCTGCTGCATCTAATGCTGTGAGGAACTTCTCTGGAATATCTTCTCCAGGGAGATGATTCAGTAGGTCATTTCATTCAATTGTTGACTCCGCCTGATCTTTTCATTGGAGGTAGTTCTCATCGTCGGGCTTCATTTAAATTGGAGTTGATGTGAATCCTGGAGCAAAACCTAGATCTGAAGCAGTTGCCATGAAAGCTGAGGAAGCAGTTGCCATGGAAGCTGAGGAACCCTAGTTCTAATACCATGTCATGAAATCATTCATCCCAAAAATTTAAGTTGATAGGAGAAGGCAACATTAATGGTTATATCTCTAACACTCTCCCTCAAACAAGAGCCTTTTTTGGGTTTGTTTGATTTTTACATAGGTTTTTTTCCCCTTGTTTGCCTTATACTATTTTTGCACTTTTGAAATTTACCAATAATCAAACTCTTGACTTTTCAGACATAGAGTTTTGATACCAAGAAAGTATCAGATCCAAGTGTAGAGAGAAGAGAGTTCGAAGATAAAATTGAGATAGTAGAAAGAGAACTTATTTATAGAGTTTACTGTGTATGAATTTCTAACTGAACATTACAAAGACTAACACTACCCTAATATACCAACTTATTTATAGAGTTTTCTAAGACTACAAGTCACGTTTATCATACTTCATTAACAGAAGTCACACCTATCATACTTGTATAACAAAACCTAACTTCCTATAACTAACTCTACTGACTCATATTTTTCTAGAGACTTCTCTACTGACTCAGTTCTTTTTAATTCACTTTCTAAGCTACACTTCTCTGTGACTCACCTCTTATATTTGAGAAAGTTTATGGGCCAGAAGATTTTGTGAATTTTAGCCATCAATTAATTATTAATGATGTTTTTAATGGTATAAGATTGCATCCAATAATGTAAAATCATTCAATTTTTTTTCGATAATTAAATGCCCCTGGCACTCCTCCTTATATTTATTCTACCATTACTAATAACTTGCCGTGAATATAATTAGTTTTTTTATTATAAAAAGATGAGTTGTTATTTCTTTACAACTCTTTTTTATTGGCTTTTATATAATCTAAATAATTGTTATCACACTAAAAAGGTAAAAAAAAATCATCCTTTTTTAGAAATAAAATTGATCTAACTTTAGATTATTCCAAGAGTAGTTCCGCAATGCTAGAATATCAAATAACTATATATTCTCACAAATAATAATATAGCAACTCGTTTGGCTAAAAAAAATAATGATAATATATTACTCCAAACACTTGAGTTTGGCAAAATGGAAGTTTTTTGGGCCTTTTTCTAATTTATTTAAAAATTCGTTGTCAAAGAAATGTTTCGTCTAATAATATAGGAAAATTATCCTGTATGGCACTCGAAATAGTGGAATATGATATTCCTTTGTACTAACAAGTAGTCTTAGACAAATTTGTCATGTAGTGAAATTTAAAGGACAAAACTAACCTTTTTAATAAATCTAAAATGTGTTAGATGAAAAGAAAGTGTAGCGTGGCCAAAAAACAAAATATGCTAAATATATACGTATTTTTTATATATTTTTATATATATAATTATATATTGTGAATATATACCTATATTAGCTATTAAACATATTTTAACAATTTATGTAATTATTTCACATGAATTTTATCATTATGATATGGATAATGATGTGAAAAATAAACATTTTAGAATTTATTAAAAAATATTAATAATTTAGATAGATTAATAATAATAATAATAATTTTCATTGAAAAAATTTAATGTATCTTATTTATTAAATTAAAACACATATAAATATGATTATTAAATTGACTCACAATATGATCATTATTTATGGTTATAATTATTAACATTTGTTAATAATAATTTTAATTGGCAAATTTAGTTTGATTTGTTTACTACTTGTTTAGTGTTTAAAATTTATAAGTTCATATACTAACAAGTATTTTAATATATTTTAAATTATTATTTAATTATTATTTTGATAATTAAATTATAAAGTTTGATTTGATCAAATAAATCATCTAAATAGAATTTGAATTTATTTTAAAGATTACTTGAAAGTTAAAACATGCAAATATTTTTGCATATATATCAACTAGTATTTTTACTCGTGATAACATTATAGGAATATAATTTTTTTAAAATTACGGTACACTTTGTTTTGATAGTACAGATTATGCATAGCACAAAAGATTTATAAAATCAAATTATTTTTACGAAAAAAAGTCTTAGGTCAACAAAAGTCTCTGGCTAAGTAGACCAAAGTATCTGTAGATAAAAAATCAAATAATAAGATTTTTAGTTATTATTTTTATATGAAAAGTCTAATTTTTTATTAATAATTAATTTTAACATTCGTTATCTAAAATTTAAAATAATTTAACGTGTATGCTTTTACATTTAATTAGGTGTTAACTGTTAAGTTTGTTGTACAAATAAAAATAATTAATTTTTATATTTGCTATTTAAAAATAATATTTTTTCTCTCTATGTATATAAAAATATAATTAGATATTAGCATAAAAAAATTATATTGATAGTTATAAAATTAACTCAAAATTAATATTTTTAAAATATTTGAATCTTGATTCTAACTTTTAATTATAACATTAGTATTCTCTCCAAATTATATGTAATGAATATTTGAAAAAAGAGAAATGAATATATAGATTAAAAAGATAACTGGTAAAAATTTAAAACTAAATAAAAAACTAAAAAACTATATATGTATATATATAATAACACTAATAATAATATTTTTATTTAAATTATATTATTTTGTTCATTTTGTTTTCTGTAGAAGAGCAAAATAGAAAAAATAGAGAATGAGAGAAAAGAGAGAGGAAGATAAAGATGAAAAATGAGAGTGAAAGTGAGAGTTTGTTAATTTTGGAAGAAAAAAATTTATTTTAATTATAAAAAATATCGAATGACATATTTTGCTTTGTCAAATTACTAATATAAAATATAAATTATATATAGAATAAAAATAGTAGAGAGAAATAGAAAAATGAAGAGAGGTAGATGAGAGAATTTAGAAAGGGAGTTTATTAATTTTGAAAAAAATATTTTCTCTCAATTTTAATAAGAGAGTGTCGTGTGACACATTTGATTGTTAAATTAGATAGTAATATATGATACATAATATAGGTATATTTTAATTTTAATTTTAATTTTAATGTAATTAAAAAATGTCATGTTGCACATTTTAATTGTCAAATTAGTAATTAGTCATTGATATTGATAATGATATATAAAATAGATAGAGTGGTTGAAGGAATGAGAGAAATAGAGGAAGGGAAGAGGGATGATAAGAGAATTCTTTAATTTTGGAGGAAAAGATTTGAATTCAATCGTAATAATAAGATTGGTTGTAAAATTAGTAAGGAGAAGATGAAAATTTCTTAATTTTGGAGGGAAATATTTAATTCTAATTGCAATGAGAGAGTTATATGTGACACATTTTGATTATAAAATTAGAGATATATAATAGATAATAGATATTTTGCTATAAAAAAATTTCAAGCCTTTTATAATTTATTTTTTTCACATCAATCAAGCAATCAAAATTCAATATATAAAATTTTACTTTATTTTATTAAATATTGTTTCTATCTCCTGATTATCTATCTTTGAACAAATTATAAATTATACCATATTAAAAACTAAAATTTATTAGATATAGTTAGATATCATGTTTTTTTATTTTAAAATTATAACTTTTAATACTTAAGAGGCCAAAATAGATTTAAAATATATAGTATATTTGAGGGTTATCCAATTTATACAAATTTATGTAAATTTATAAATTTATAAAATTTATTCAAATTCATCTTAACTTATTCAAATCTAAATTATTAATTATTAAATTTATTTATTTTATTAATTTAAATTCATAAACTTGTAAGAATTTAAAAGTTAACTCGAGAATTTAACAATTTTACTTTTTAAAAAATAAAATCCGTAAAAGCAAATTATGAATATATCAAATCAAAATTTACAAAAAAATTACTAATTTAGTCTCAAAAAATAAAAGATTAATAAAATGATATATGAAAAAAATATTATTTAATTGTTAATATTAAATACATAATTTAATTAAGATAGACTTTTTATTTATAATGAACAAACTTATATGCTAAAAACAAAAATAAAAAAACATATATTACACGATATATATTGAAAATAGTTTTAAACTTGTAAAAAAATCTTAATAATTAATAAAAATTGTGAGAAAGAATTGAGATTTACAAGGTAAAAAGAATAACTCAATTAATTTAATTTAAAGTGCAAAAAATAATAAATTTAAGCTATTTAATGTAACGTTTAAAAAATAGTTCAAATAAAAATAAAAAATAAAAAAACACATTTAACGTAAAATACAATTTTTTGTAGTAGGATCCAAAAAATATATTTTTTTCTTTGGTTCAGTTTGTGTATATTTCACTTATATAGAAGTGAAATATTTAAGTAAAATATTTTTACATATTTTTCATATATAAAATTGTAAAACATGACTAAAATTTTTAATATATATTTTGTTATTTTGTTAGTGAAATATGAAAATGATATATAAAATAATAAATTTTAAAATTTTTTACAAATTAAAATTTTTTTAGAGAAATAAAAAAAGAGCAAAATTAAATATTCTAACATTATTTTTCAACGGTTTTTTAATAAACTTTTAATTCTATAAAATTCATGATAATATATGTATTTAAGAGTTAATTTAAAAAAATAAAAAAATAAAGTTTTATTGTTAAAAATAGCTTAGAAAAAAATGGCTGGACATAATTCATATAAATCATTGACAGAAGGAGTCATTGTATATTACAATGAAATAGTCCAAGTTGGGTAAGTTAGACATTTTCATCCATTTCAAACTGAAAAAAGAAAAAATCCGTTGCAGGTTTTTTGTAGATCTTTTGTGATTGATATGCACAATATTTTTATTCATTAAATCTTGACCACATATATTATTTAATATATATCTCAATGGTTGTAAAAATTGAAATACCATATTCCAAGCAAATAGAGTGACATATGTGAACATCTTCCAATAATATATCTACTTCTATTATATTATCATCTAATATATATATATATATAATTTACTATATATTTTTTACTATATATGGCCGGTCGGATATTGACCTACAAGAAGGCTAGATATTTGTTCTCTGTTCATTAATACACAACAAATATATTACGTATATATAAAAAATTAATTATTAAATTATAAATATAAATATTAAAATTTTTATAAATTTTTTTTAATAAATATAGTCAATAAAATTTTTATTTGATTAAAATAAATTATAATATATATTTATATATAAATATATAATAATTATTTTTTTTTGAATTGAGATATTATATGGTGCATTTGGCGTGCATTCAAATGCATTCAAATGCAACAACCATGGATGGCTGCATCCACAAGAGATTTGGATGGTCGGGCATTGACCAACACCTAGCTAATTAAATGTGTTTTTTATGTATTTGTTTTTAACCGTTACAATACTACCTACTACTATACCTACAATTGTTTAAAAAATCTTTAAAGGAATTGTTTTATTGGAATAAAAGAGATTTAAATATATAATAATTATTTAACATAACTACTCTCATAATTTTTACATAAAAATAATAATTAAAAATTATTAATTAAATAATTTAATATATTTAACTAAATTACTTAACATAATATATATTTATATATAAGCTATTATTTTCATATGAAATTATTTTTATGTAAACAACTACTTTAACATAATTATAATTTAAAACAATTTTAGTTTTTTATGATATTTATTAATTTGATAAGTTAAGAATTAATCTATTATAAATTTAATTTTTATTTAAAAAATTATTATTTACCAATTAATTATTACATATATAAAAAATAATTTAAATTCTTAAAATTTGCTTAAAGATAACAAATAAAGTGACTACTGGATAACTCAAATTAGTTATACACTTATTACAAGTAATGCCTTGTGTACAAGAACTTGAGATGGTGTGAAGTATATGCACTTAGTTTGCATTTAAATATCGGTTATTGTATTTGTGTTATTTTAGCCATTGTTATTGATTTTTAAAGAGAGAACCTTTTTCGTGGAGTAAAAATTTTTTATTTATAGAATAATCACTTGGTCGTTAAACTGAAAAAATTAACAGATTTGGATCCTCTAAAATTTGAATTTTACTTTAGAAAGTAAAGTGTAATCTCTCACTATTGATTTTATAGATGGGACCAAAAATAAATATGAAAGAGAAACTATTCAAGGGTAGAAGATTACACTTTACTCTCTAAAGTGAAATCCAAATTTTAGGGGATCCAAATTCAAAACTAAGTAACAGTTTCGATAAACAATTTAATTAAATTTTTTTAAAAAAATAATTTAAAATATAAAAAATTATATTAAAAATGTTACGGACTCAAATTTTGGTCTTAATGGTCCAACGACCATTTAACTCTCGAGCTCAATTCGTCTTCTTTCAGTCCAAGAATTTGAAACCTATCGAATAATCATAAAACACTAATCAATATTTAAATTTAAACATCTTTTTTTTATCTTAGCTAGCCCAAGGATAAAATAAGACGGCAGGAAGCCACAACTTTCTCCAAATATGTTACATTCACAATCCTAAAATTTTACCTCTTATATTTATTCTGACTTGAATATTAGAATAGTATTTTTATAGGTCATCTCTCATCATTCACTTGATTGAACTGGAGACTATAAAATTCACAATCCTGCCGTTTAAAATAACTTGTAAATAAAAAGTATTTTATAAATAAGTTATTTTGTATTTAATTTTTTAATCACAAAAATATTTATTTTAAAAAAATAAAAAAAATTATTATAAAAGAAGTATTTTTTTTAACTTTTCCATAAATACTTTAAACAATTTTTTAAAATTTATAAGTTAATTTTAAAAATTATACCAAATATTAATGTTGTAACTTTTCATAAGTAGTTAAAAATAAAAAAAAATTACTTATACACCTGTCCAAACTTTAAATAAAGAAGGAAAAAAAATATAAATAGAACAATAAAAATCAAAATAAATTTGCACCTAACTTGAACGTTAGAATTTTTATAGATACAACTTTTACTATGAAAATGATAAACTCAAGACATTAAAAACTCCAAATAGGATAATAATAACAATCTCATATTTCTAACCGAGTTTTTCTATAAATTTTGTTCAGCTAAATGGTGTCGTCTCTTAGAATACGTGATTTGTCACAATCTTTTCATTTTGAGTTCTATCCAAAATTTAAAAATTATAATTTTCATACATTTAAATTACTTAGTTTGAATATAAAATTAATCTTTATTATTTTTATTTTTTATTAAAAATTAAAAAAATTCATAAAAGAAAACAAACAAGATCAATTTCTCAAAATAATTTTAATTATATTAAAATTTATATCATATTATCATATCTCATTATAAATGAGTTACACAATACATGTTCATAAGATGAATAATATACTTAAATATATAAAAAATATTAAAAAGTATGGTTGAATCAACCTTAAAAAATTGCAATGCCTTTTTTTTTGTCTATGCTGCTATTGTGTATTTATTTTACTCTGGACAGATAAGTTTTTATCTGCCATTGCCGAGGTTGTGGACTCATATAGGATTCAAGTATTTAGAAACTCGAGAACTACAATGATCAGCGCTACGATGGGGAAAAAAAACTCATGTACCTAATATAAATAAAGTAAAAAAGAACATTGATTATTCAAATAAAAATAAATCAAAGATACTTATGATTTCGTCATCATTAAAAAAACCTTGATAATTCATGGAATTTTTTTTAGAAAAAATAGATTTAAACAAAATTTAACACTTGATATTTCTAAAAGTGTGATGGCTTGTCTACGTTAATAATATGTTGACTGAAACTAATTGAACGACTCTTATTATTATTTATTTAATATTGCTTTCTAGAAGGTGTAGGTGTAGGTGTAGGAAGGTTTTAAACCTATAATGTCACAATTAAAATATAAATTTAACTAACATATTGTTGAGATTAGAAATTCAATTAGAGTATATACCCATTTTTGTTCTCAAAAAATTTTAGACTGGATACTTTATTTTTCAACTAAAATTAATTACTCGATTAGTCTCTAACAATTAATTCTGTCAGTCACTTAGGTCCTTTACTCCGTTAACTTTAACGGAGGATAAAATAGTCCCTAATAATTCTAACAGGGGACAAAATGGTCCCTGACAACTCTAACAAGGGACAAATGATCCTTGACCCCTTTATTCGAAAACGACACTATTTTTCCCCAATTTTTATCATATCTCGCATAACTCTGATATTCATACTCTCCTTCTTCACCTTCACAGTCTTCTTTTCCATCTTTTTCTTCCTCCTCTTTAGCTCCAAGATTAAACCATGGTGTAATTGTCACACGTGTCGCACCTACCTCAACATGTCATGGACCACACACTTTCTAAATCTTTGTGACTCGTACATCCACCCCCTCTACACTTCACCCACCAAAAGCATCCACTTCCACGTCTTCGATAACATCACCTCCAACCCCGACACGTCCACGACATCCTCAAGACCAAGTTCCACAACTACTCCAAGGGTACACCTTTCTCCACTCTCCGACAAGCAATATAGATTGTTGGACATTAGGACATCATGAGAAGATTCTTCTTCGACATCATATGCAAATTCTCATTTGAAATAGACACCGAATGCTTCATTCTTTCTTTTCCAGAGTCCAAGTTGGCAGACAACTTTGACCTCACATCCAAGCTATCAGTATAACGAACAATGTCGCCGTTGCCGCTCATATGGAAACTGAAGCGATTACTGAACACTGGTTCAGAGAAGAAGTTGAAGGAAGCGATCAGAGTGGTGGACAATGTGGTCATGGTGATGATAGGGCAGAGGAGGAGGGAGATGGCAACGACGACGACGGGTCTTAACAAATCAGACTTGCTGTCAAGATTCATGGGATCCATCGAAGACAATAACTAGTTGAGAGACATAGACATTAATTTCCTGAATATGAATTGGTTGAGAACAAGTTGAGGATTTTTTTCTTGTGAACATTAAATTTATAGAGTGTGTATTGTGTAGTTTGAAGTTACAGTGTTAGACTGCTAGTGTTATGCGAGATATGATAGAAATCGGGAGAGAATAGTGTCGTTTCCGAACAGAGGAGATCAGGGACCATTTTGTCCCCTGTTAGAGTTGTCAGGGACTATTTTGTCCTCTGTTAAAGTTAACGGGGTAAAGGACCTAAGTGACTGACGGAATTAATTGTTAGGGACCAATTGAGTAATTAATTTTAGTTGGGGACTAAAGTGTCCAGTCTGAAATTTTTTGAGGACCAAAATAGGTATATACTCAATTAATTAATATAATTGATGATGACAAATATTTGATTATTGAACTAATTACCTAATTAGTTTTAATTATTTTAGTTAAGTGATGCAGGCCAAAAATAAGTGTTGTAGCAGCCCAATGTTAAACAAAAGAAATCTGCTGGTAAGCTCAATGGTAAGTGAAAATAAACCAAGCCCAAGTCATCCATCTCAAACAAAATTCGTTAAGAAGCAAAGGCAAGGAACCAACGGGCTGAACTTGAGTAGAACCCGATCCAAGCCCGATTTGATTTCAGCAAATTCCTTCATTTTGCTTCCAAAGCAACGTTCTTTTTCTCTGTCTCAGTCAAATCAAAGAAGCAAGAGAAAGTGCTTAGTTCCTAAGCTAGTCACAGAAGAAGAAGGAAAGAGAAGGTTAAGCAAGGAAGGGTAAAGTCAAATCAACCATTTCAAACCACATCAAGAAAAGATCAGAAGCTAAAAGGTAACCCATTTCCTTATGCATGCTTTATATCTTCTTCTCTCCTCTTCCCAACTCTATGCTCAATTCAAAATGGGATACACAGGAAAGTTGATTTCTGTTCCTCACTGCTGTGTATCTACGGTCACAAGTGATTCTTGGGGACCAAGTAGTTTCTCAATGGCTTAGATTTAGTTTACTATTGGAAGACTTTTGTGGTTGCTATTTTATGGCTTTCGGTCAACAAGAGAAGGTCATAAGAAAAGTTTCTACTCTGAGGATTAATGAAAAAAAAGTGAGTTTGTGGGTTGGTGAAGTACAGTGCTAAAAAAGTTGATCTAGGAAGAGCAACGAAGCAACATGCAAGGAGATAAAAGAAGTCTTGCTGTTCATTCAGAAGCCAAGGAGAGAAAACCAGAGCTTGGTGAATGTTGTTCTGTGAAGAGTTCCTTGAAGAAGTTCCTCTACTTGGATAATGCTTTCTTTCAAAGAAGCATTCGGCCAATATTGAAGAACCAAATCAGAGACTTGCAAATATGGTTATCACATAGCAAAGAGGTTGTTGATGAAGTCAATCTCCTTCATGTTTTACAGATTGTAATGTACTTTTCTATGTTTATCTTTCTGTAATTTCTTGAGTGAAAAGGCATATTGAGAGAGCTCAAGTAAAAGCTGTGAGTAGAAAGAGGCTGAGTGATACACTTGAGAGAAAAGTCTAGAGTTATTTTCACATTTCTTTAGATAAGTTTGTGTCTTGTATCCAGTACCAGTGAGGTACCCCTTTCTTAGTTGGGTGAGCACTAAGAGTGAAGAGTTAGGTATTAGCATAACCAATGTCAAGTTAGGTTAGAACTTGAGTGTGAAAGGATTGTGTCAATCCTGTGTAATTGGTGTATGTAATACTTTTAACTATAGTAGAAATTCCTCCATTTTTGTGGAGGAGATTGGATGTAGGTTGCATAGCACAAGGCAACTGAACCAGGATACATGCTGGTGTTAGCTTTTCTCTTCTCTGTTGTGTTTTATTTTCTGATATTCATGAGACAAAAATAAATTATCTCATAAATTTTCCGCTGCTGAGTTCGAACAGAATCAGATATGAAAGATTGTTGTAAAAGGTCATTTCAGAAATTAAAAGGAAAGGCATAGATTCAACCCCCCTTCTCTAAGCCTACCACAACCTTCAATTGGTATCAAGAGCTAGGGTCTCAAGAATCAAGCTTAACTGCTTGGAGCAAAGATCCAATGGCGAACAACATGGACACAACTACAGTTGCCTACACCCTCACTGAAGGCCAGTCAAACAACCGGCCACCTTTCTTCAATGGGAAGAACTATGCCTACTGGAAAGAGAGGATGAGGATCTTCATCCAATCCATTGACTACAATATATGGAAGATTATTGTGAGCGGTCCCAAGATTCCAACAAAAAACAAGTGCTGATGGAGTGGTGACTCCAAAAGAAGAAGCTGAATGGAATGAGGAGGACAAGAAGAAGATGGAGCTGAATGCTAAAGCCATCAACCTTCTTCATTGTGCTATTAGCTTTGAAGAGTACTGAAAGGTGTCTAGATGCAAGATAGCCAAAGAAATCTGGGAAAAACTCCAGGTTACACACGAAGGCACTAAACAGGTCAAAGAAACAAGTATTGATATGCTACAAAAAGAGTACGAAATGTTTAACATGAAGGATGGAGAAAGCATTGATGAAGTGTTTGAGAGATTCTCAATCATAATCAACAACCTTGATGCTATGGGTACAAACTAAATAGAACAAATCCTAGTGAGAAAACTCCTTAGAAGCCTCACAAAAGAATGAAAAACCACTGCCACTGTGCTAACCGAGAGCAACAACCTAATCCCTATAACCTATGATGAGCTGAGAGGAAAACTCCTTACCTATGAAACCACACACACAAACCCAGACTAAAAAAAAAAGGGAATAGTCCTCAAGTCAAAAATAGAACCAAAAGAGAGTGAGTCTAGTGATGGTATTTCAGATGATGAGCTTATATTTTTTGCTAGGAGATTTATAAGGATGATGAAAAACAAGGGCAAATACAAGGGTTCAAGCTCAAAGGAACACAAGATGGACTTGAGCAAGGTGACGTGTCATCATTGCAAGGAGGTTGGACACTTCAAGCTGAAATGTCTAAAGCTCAAGAAAGAGGACAAAGGAAAGAAAAAAAAAAGGAGAGTGCTCATGGTAGCATGGGAGGATCTCGAGAATGACTCCAATGAGGAAGAAGATTTTGAAGGTGAAGACAAAGACTGTTTCATGGCTGGAAACAATAATTTTGATGAGGTAAATTACTTTGATTTGTCTATTAATGATTTACATGCTATTATTGATGATCTCACTTTAAACACCTTAAAACTGCTTGACAAGTATAATGAGTGCAGATTTGAAAGAGATGTGTTAAGAGCTGAAAATAAATTTTTAAAAGAAAAAGGGAAGAAAACTGAATGTTCTTTGGACATTATTGAAGAAAACAGATTTCTAAAATCTGAACTTGAAAAATTAAAAGGAAAGCACATTGTGGATCCTTTTCATGAGTTAATTGCTGAAAATGAAAGATTAAATGATATGATTAAAAGACTGAATGGTGACTTAGCAAAATTTGCTCAAAGTTCTAGTAACTTGGACAAATTACTTGCAAGCCAAAAACTATTATTTGAAAAATCTGGCTTAGGTTATATAGCCAAGAAAAGTGCAGTCTTCAATGATCCCCCTATGAAATTTGTGGCTTCTTCATCAAATACTAAATCCACACCAAACAAATCTGGTATTAGATATATTCCAACATTTGAAGAAAAATTTGATGAAGTATACACAAGTGAAACTGAGCCTTCACCAAGAACCGAACCCAGTTCAAACAGGCAAGGTTTGGGGTACATTTCGAAAAATGAGGTTGCTTTCAAGAAACCACCATTTTACAACAAAACCTCATACTCGAAAAGTCCAAAAGTTAAAAAGAATTCTAGTGAAAATGCTTTTGCAAAGAGGAACAATTTTAATAAAAATCAATTTTTCAAAAGAAATGCACCTCTTCCAAAAACCAGAAAATTTAAACCCTTTAATCATTTCCAGCAAAATAACTCACCTCAATTTCAGCAATACACATCAGAAAATCATTGTGTAAATTGCAAGAAATTTGGTCACTCATATGCATAATGTTTCATTGAAAAGAGAGTTGTGGGAAACAAAATTTACAATGTTGTTTGTGATTTTAATGCACTTGGGCAACCAAGATGGATTAATTTCAAAGGATCCAAATTAATTTGGATACCTAAAGTTACTTGAAGTTTCTCATGCAAATTTGCCTAGCATCCAAGAACAAGAAGGATATGTGGTACTTAGATAGTGGATGCTCATCAAGGCACATGACTGGAAGGTCAACTTACTTTATCAAACTAAACAAGTATGACGGAGGTTTTGTGACCTTTGGAGATGATGGAAAAGGTAAAATAATTGCTGTTGGAAAAGTAGGTAATGAACAATCTACTTTCATTGATGATGTATTTTTGGTATGTGGTTTAAAGCACAATCTTTTGAGTATAAGTCAGTTGTGTGACTTAGGATATTTGGTGACTTTCAAAAGGCTTGAATGCTGTGTTATAAATGAAAAGACAAATAAAGTGATTTTTGTTGCCAAGCGCTGTAATAATGTGTATGGACTTACCCTTGATGAACTAAAGGATCAAAATGTAGCTTGTTTTCATTCTAAAGAATCTGAAAAGTGGCTGTGGCACAAGAGATTGGGTCATGCAAGTATGTTTCAAATAAACAAACTTATGAAGAAAATGTTAGTAAGAGGCCTTCCTTTGATAAAGTTTGGCAAAGACATCACTTGTGATGCTTGCCAAGTGGGAAAACAAACAAAATGTTCATTTAAACCAAAGGAAGACATCTCTACTAAAAGGTCACTTGAGTTGCTACACATTGATTTATTTGGTCCAACAAGAACTCAAAGCCTAGGTGGTAAACATTATAGTTTAGTGATTGTTGATGACTACACTAGGTTTGGTTGGGTTCTATTTCTTGCACTTAAAAATGAAGCCTTTTCGGCCTTTGAACCTTTTTGCAAGAAAATTCAAAATGAAAAGGATTTGAAGATCTCTTCTATAAGAGTGATCATGGAACTGAATTTGAAAATAATTTATTTGAATCCTTTTGTGAGGAATTTGGAATATCTCACAACTTCTCTTGTCCAAAGATACCACAACAAAATGGTGTTGTGGAAAGAAGAAATAGAAGTATTCAAGAAATGACAAGAGCTATACTTTGTGAGAGCAATGTTCCAAAATTCCTTTGGGCTAAAGTGGTTAACACGGCTTGCCACATTTTGAATAGACCATCATAAGGAAATTTTTGAAGAAAACCCCTTATGAACTTTGGAAAGACTACCCACCAAACTTAGACTACTTGCATATCTTTGGATGTAAATGTTTTGTTCTAAATAACAAAGAAAATTTGGGAAAATTTGATCCAAAGGCATATGAGTGTTTATTTGTAGGATATTTCACAACTAGTAAAGCATATAGGGTTTATCATCAAGATGCTAGGATTATTGAGGAGTCCATACATGTTACATTTTGTGATACTAACTTGGTGCAAAGTATTTTGGAAGACTGTGATGCAAAGAATCAAGCTCAAAAAGACAATGAGACTATACAAAATCATGAAAATGAAAATTTTGGACAAGCTGAACCAGAAACTGCATCTGCTGAAAATTCAAGAGACAATTCCATTTTGTCTCATGAATCTGAAGGAGATCCTGAAACCAGCAGTACCCAAAATCCCTTGGTGACTGATTCTGTCTCAAGGTCAACTAGACCTCGTGAATAGAGATTCTTGAAGAATTATCCTGAGGAATTTATTATTGGAGACGTCTCTCATGGAGTTAGAACTTGGTCCTCAACTAGAAAGGCCAATGAAGAGACAAATATTGTTCTTCTCTCTCAAATGGAGCCTTAGAATGTCAAAAAAGTCCTTAATGACCCCTCTTGGGTTAAAGCAATGGAGGATGAGCTTTTTGAGTTAGAAGAACCAAGTGTGGACTTTGGTTCCAAGGCCACGTAGAAAGAAAGTGACCAGCACCAAGTAGATTTTTCGAAACAAGCTAGGAGAGGATGGTAGCATTGCAAGAAGCAAAGCAAGGCTAGTGGCACAAGGATATGACCAAGAAGAAGGAATAGACTTTGATTAATCTTTTGCCCCTATTGCCCGAATGGAAGCCATAAGACTTCTCTTAGCTTATGCTGCGTTTTGTGGTTTTAAATTATATCAAATGGATGTGAAATGTGTATTTTTGAATGGCGTGATAGATAGAGAAGTGTATGTGGAGCAGCCACCTAGTTTTGAAAATAAAGAGCTTCTAACTATGTTTTCAAATTATCAAAAGCTCTCTATGGTTTAAGACAAGCTCCTAGAGTTTGGTATGAGAGGCTAAGCTCTTTTCTTTTGAAAAATGGTTTTCAAAGAGGCACCACAGACACAATTCTATTCATCAAGAATTCTAATGATTCTTTCATTCTAGTCCAAATATATGTTGATGACATTATTTTTGGATCAATCAATGAATCCCTTTGTTCTGAATTTGGAAAATTCATGACAAGTGAATTTGATTGTGTTAATCCTGTGTAATTGGTGTATGTAATACTTTTAACTGTAGTGAAAATTCCTCCATTGTTGTGGAGGAGACTGGATGTAGGTTGCATAGCACAAGGCAACCGAATCAGGATACATGCTGGTGTTAGCTTTTCTCTTCTTTGCTGTGTTCTGTTTTCTGATATTCATGAGACAAAAATAATTTGTCTCATAAATTTTCTGCTGCTGTGTTCAAACAGAATCAGATATAAAAGATTGTTGTAAAAGGTCATTTCAAAAATTAAAAAGAAAGGCATAGATTCAACTCCCCCTTCTCTAAGCCTACCACAACCTTCACATATGTTAAGGCACATGATAAATTTATTAATAATAAAAAATTGTAAATATTTTTATTTAATAAATATAAAATAAATATATTAAAATTTTAAATTTTTGTAATTTTAATAAAAAAAATTTAATTTATAAATTTAACGTATATCTTAAAAATATATAATAAATAAATCCTTAAAATATATGAAGGGTAGTTGTCAAACTAATTGATTATTTTGTTATATTTTTGAATTATTGACATTTATTATTATCTCAGCTTTGTATTTAGTAATAAAAATGCATTATGGGAAGATTTCAAAATACATTTGAATGCTAAAATTATTGGTAAGTAGTAGATTAAATGCAAATGATAACAGCTCAAAATAAATTATGACAACAAGGAATTTAATAAAAAACAAAAAATGTATGATTGTAAAAGGTAAACATTAAATCACATAATACAAAAAATTTTATTAAAAAAAGCGAAAAAGGTTTATAAATTTAAATTTGTGATTATGTTATTATATGCGTCAAAGACTTATAATTATCAGACTAATTAGATGGTCGATAAAAAAATTACAAATTTACTACAAAAAATACAAGAGTGAATTCTCTCAGTTTTTTCTTAATTATTTGATAAGGTATATTTTTTACTATTTAATATCTTATTTTTATATAATTTTTTTCCCATTAAAAGAATGTAAATAAGAAATCATAATTTATCAAATAATTAAAGAAAAAAATGAGAGAATTCATTCTTTAAAAAATACTACTTAACATTCAGAGATTGAAATTTACAAAATCAGAAGATAAAAATTCATTCTCTACCAATAATAAATAACGTCAAAAATCTTAATTAAACACCTTAAAAATGAATTACATTCATACTTAGACACATAAAAGTATAATTTATTTTAATTAAATTTGAATAAATATTTTTAAGCATATTATTATTTAAAAAATATATATGAAAATTTGTGGTACAATCGTAGAAGTAAAGAAATAATTTTTGAATAATTTTTTATTGAAAAAAATTCATGAGTCAACAACTAATCTAAATTAAAAAATTTTATAATTCAATTGTTTAAACAATTAACAATTGTATTTTATAAAAAAAATCATTCAGATAGATTACACTTAAATGGATAAAACTCATGCAATTGTTTATAAGAGAACATAATTTCTTTATCTTAAACTCAAATTCCACAATTAAGTTACTATTCCATGCATAAGAAATTTATTGATTATTAATTTTGACAACTGAAATTTATTTTGATATGTCTTTATCGAAATTTTAAAAACTTAAACACTTGAGTTTACAAACTACCAGTTGGGTATTTATTACGGGAAATTCTTGAAATAAAAAAAAAATCAATCTAAAATTCAAGGAATAAAAACATCGAGTCTTGATCTTAGAATCATGATATGCAAAATTTGATTAAAAATCTAACTCCTAAACTCATAAATCAAAATAGTAATCTACGATTGATAGAAGTTAATGATAGAGTTCGAACTTTATAAGAAAAATGAGCAAAATAAAAAGGTTTACTTTAAAGGATGAGACGTTTTGGTTAAAATCTGAAACTCAAAAAATCTTTTTTAAAAGAAAGACATATTGAGTTTGAGGATTTATTCTAAAATATTTCTTTTAAATTAATTATTACTAAGAATCGAATTTAAGAGTATATAAAGTCCAAAAAAATCGTTTTCGATTATTATCTCATATTCTAAGAAGATTAGATAGAAGATGATACAAGGATGATAGTAATTCTTCATCAATTGACAAAATACCTAATAATTTATTTTATGAGTTTAATGACTACGTTATAACTATTATTCCCTTTTAAAGCAAGAAGTTACAATATTGATTATATATACACTTACAAAGATGTGACTCATCTGATACTACAACAAAATATCAAGTAACTTATGAGAAAATAATTCATTCTCCTAAACTAACTAAATTTAAAAGGTAATTTATAGTATCAGAATAATATAAGAAAATGAGTTCAAAATATTATAATCTCGTAAAATATGTATTATTTTAAATATATGCACTCAGGTATGACTTTTAATTTAGTACTTCTTGTGATCTGTACTAATTTGAACGATGAAGTTTTTTTAAGTACAATTCTCACTATGAAAATAATAAACACGATATATTGATTTCGAATAAAAAAATGATGACTTTATCAAATTCCGAATTTATTTTTTTATAAATTTTATTCGGATAACTTCTAAAGGAAAAAGAACAAAAAAATCAATGATTAAAACAGAAACAAAAATTTTTTATAAGAAAAAAAATTCGGTTTTTGAAATATAGTAAAAGTGATTATTTTATTAGACTAAAATAAGTTTAAATATAAAATATCAATGATTTAACATAAATTTAATTTCCGATGACTTGCTATAACGATGCTTCGTTCCTCGTTCGTGGTTTATAAAGCGTGCATTTAAATGCTTACACGAGAGTAGCTAATCCTATTAGGCTATTACATGGATCATGGATTACTAGACGCTGCTCATTGTTTTTATGAGTTAATAATTAAAATTGTCTCTGAAAGATACCTCAATTTTTATTTTTGTCCTCGAAAGATAAAGTTAGTTAAAATAGTCCCCAAAAAATAATAGAATTGTTCACGTTCGTCCTTCCGTCATTTCGTTCACTGAGTTGACTAACATTAGCTGACGTGTGACGTTAACTGCCAGCGTGACAAACGCCTAAGTGTACCCTACTATTGCTGACAAGGTAAGTATGTTAAAACAGTTCAAATTAGTCCCTTAGTGTTTGAACCCTAATCTGAAATTCGATGATAAATAAGTCACGGTCAACAATCAGAGAGCCATATACTTGGGTAGAACTTGAGGTTGTTCGTTCCTGGTGAGGATGGAGGCAGAAAATGGAGGTCGTAGCGGTGGTGTGTCGTTTCCGTCGAACAGAAGTAATGGTTCTAGCACTTCAATGCAAACTAGGAGAAAAACTCATGAGGAATCATGTTTATGTGGGTTAAAGGCTGTGAAAAAATCTGGGACAGCGGAGAATCCAGATAGATTATTCCATGCATGTCCAAGGTACCGGGTGAGTGTTGTGAAAAAAATTAAATATTTTTCATCTTGTTCTGTGTTGTTGGGTATTTTTTGATTTTTTCTTTTCTGATTATTCAATTTGCAGAAGGGCAGTCACTACAATTACTTTACGTGGGTCGATGATGATGACTATCAAGGAGTGGCTGAAGGTAGAACAAAGAAAGATTATAGAACTGATTTTCAGGTTGAAAGTGACTACGATGAATGGAGGTTGAAGGTGGGATGGAGACTGGACAGCTTAGAAGCTGATGTTAAAGCTTTGAAACTGTTAATAATTTTCATATTTGTGGTAGTTGTCATTAAAGTGATCCTTTGCTGTTTGTTATGTACTTCTAAATAAACCAAATTCTGTTGATATGTCATGGTGTAATGAATTGAATGGCTTGAATGTGAATAGATGTTTCCATTTGGTTGTTTAAGATTAAGACCAAACTATCCATCAAATGTTGCAAACTAATCAGACTCACTGTTGCTATAAGATACATTAAGCCATAAATAGACTTAGTAATCAAAGTACTCTTAACATTGTGTTTCCATAAAAGGCTAATTATCATATTGTCTTAAGGATAAATACCACAGCATATTCATAAGGTTTTACATGAGGATACAAACTTAAAAAGAAGGCTAGACTAAAATAAAAGGGCACAACACAACTTTCAAGTACACAGACAATTATAATGTTTAATATGAAACTTTATTTGCCTTGTGCAAAAAACATAAAGTAACCCCATACAAAAAAAAGTCAAGCAGAACACATTTCTTTCTAATCAAAGTTATTTATCAGTCTTCCTTGAGTGCTTGAAGCCTCGAGTAGGCACGATGGTCATAAAGTTGGCCAACTTCTTAGCTGTGGCTGAACTTGTCCCTTGATTATCTCAGTAGAGATAGCCACTGGTGTAGTTACAGCAGGTTTAGAAGAGGAACTTACCCTTTAATGACTTGTAATTTAGGTGGCCTAGCTACGACTTGTTCCTACATAATTTAATACCAGATGCATTTGTTATATTATAAAAGAAAGCAAATATTTTTTACAGTTGAGTAGTGATTATACAACATGTTGTGTATCTTGGGTTGGTAGAATGCTTTCAGATTGGCTAATGTTAATCACTATTGGAGGCTGTCTTGGTGATGGAAGTGTAGGCAATGGTGGTATTTTTCCTGGAGCTGGATCATGTTCAACAAGAACAGAGTTTACTTCAGGCTCAGCTCCATTTGCACCAACAACTGCTAGTTGCAGCTGCATCTGCCTGGCATGTTCCTCAGCATCCACAACTTTCTTCTTTGCACAGCTTCTCTTGTTGTGTCCTATCTCACTACAATACATGCATCTGATGGGGTTATACTTTCTCTTCATCTTTGTCTTTGACCCGGTTGGTTGCTCATTCTTGTCCCTTCTCCTTTTCTTTGTTAATCTTCCAGGTTTGGGCTTAAATGGGAGTGGAACTGGAGCTGGGTGTGGAGTTTTTTTCCATAGATCCTGTCCTTTGATCGGATTAATTTTGAAATAATAATTCCTCCTGTACGCTTCCATCTTCAACCAGTCATGACAATACTCTTTAGCCCTTTTGTCATTCTTATCCTGTATTGCTGATGTTGCATGCATACACGACATTCCTTACAAAGATAATTAAAAGATTAATTAAAATTCGTGCTTGACTGAAGATGAATATAACTAAGTGTTGAACTTGTTACCTGTGGGTTGCCAAAATCGACAGCTGCATGTGTGCTTTCCCAGGTCAACCACCATATTGGTTGGCCAGCAATAAACTTCATACAATTCTTCTTTTTCATCGCCGAACCATTGAGGAGCCCAATGGCTAGACAACATTGTCATTGCTTCAAGTCTACTTTGCTGAACAGGGGGGAGAATTCCTTGATAGTTCTATAACTTCTTCCTGTTGTCAATCATACTCTTCATGATGATTCTTCTAACTTCCTTAGCTAAGGTCAGGACGGACTTGCTCCTTTCGTACTTGATTTTTACATTGAACGACTCACAAGCATTATTGCATATGTTATCCACCTTTGGAACTTCACTGAAACGCGCCTTTGTCCATGCATCTTTCGGCCATTTGTCGAGATACTCCCAAGCTTTCTGATTGATTACCTTAACTCTGTTCATGTTTTTGTTGAATTCATTTGTTGTCCTTGACCGAGCACATTCCCATACCAAGCCTTTTAACTCACAGCTTGTCCACTATTTTGAAAAATTGTGTCACAAATGTCACACGCAGAATTGATGGTGAACTCTGGGAAACACTTCCTGAACAGCAAGTATTAAACCCTGCACCCAAGCAAACATACGAAAAGATGGTAAATCAAACTTGTCACTCAATTATTTTCATTAAATCACATTGGTCCTTCAATGTTAATCATTAAATCAAATTAGTCCTAACAGTTTGTTATCGTGAATCAATTACATCCTTACCTTCTGCATGTCTGAGATGAAGCACCATTTATTCTCCATGTAGTTTTTTAGATTGTTGTGAAGTAACTCTAGGAACCACTTCCAGTTATCTTTATTTTCAACGCTAACAATCACATAAGCAATCACAAAGATGTGGTTGTTAGCATCCTGTCCACACGTCAGAATTTATCCCCTATGTAATGTCTTCAAAAACGCTCGATCCAGCCCAATTAAAGGTTTACAACCTGCCTTAAACTCCCTCTTGTAGGCATCAAGACAAACATAAAATCGATCAAACAGGGGAGGACTCTCAGGCATGGGGATGGCACCTACTTGTATTGTGGATCCAGGGTTGCTATTCAGTAACTCATTAGCATAGTCCCACACCAACCTATATTGTGCTATCTCATCACCCTCCCCAACCTTCCTAAAAGCTTTCAAGGCTCTTGTAATACATCTGCTATTCAAATACACATTACACTTTTTGACAAACCATTCATAAACCTCTCGATGTTTCATGGTAGAATATTTTCTAAGTTTAGGTACTAGTTTACAAAGTGTCCAGGTTTGGGTGGCAGCTCTATTTTTCCTCCTTCTTGGATAAGTGTGAGTCTGAATCCTCTGAATGTCATAATTCAGCATCCGAGGCACCATCATTGTCATCTAAATCTGCCAAGAAAAAATCTAAAACATAAGGAAATTAACAAGTAACCCTAACATTTGCCAAATAAATCAATAAACAAGTAACCCTAAGAAAATTAACATACCAAACTCAGAGCTTTGTTCATTTTCAGAACCCTCATAGCTAGAGTCATCAGTGTCTATTTCTTTATCACCTAATCTGGCCTTAGGAGGCTTGTGCTTCTCTCTGACGTCAGACTTGATGTCCCTTTTTACACTTCTTTTTCTGTTGCCAGAGTCATTATCACTATCACTGTTATACCGATTATCTCTTAGAACTTTTGGAGGCCTGTACAGTTTATCTTCAACACTCTCATATGAGTCATGAGAGTCACTGTCATCTTCCTGGATAGGAGCTTCTTTCATTTGTCTTCCAAATCTGGTGAGTTTGCGACCACTGCTACTTTCTTTGTTCTTATTCCCTTGTGAGTTCTTGGCTGTTTGTGATGATGCATTGAATTGAGGTGGGACTGTATTGGCTTAGTGGGTGGCCTTCTTGGGCTGAGGGTCGGGCTTCATGGATTGCACGAGAGCCTTCATGGGCTTATGGGCTAGTTTAGTGGGCTGCAAATTGGGCTTCATAGTTGGTTTATTGGGCTCAGAATTGGGCTTCATTGTTAGTTTGTTGGGCTATGAATTGGGCTGTGAGGTTGGTCTAGTAGGCTGAGAGGTTTGCTTCTTGGATTGAGGAACCATTGTTGAGGGCATCTTGGCAGGTTGAGAATTGCACTTCCTATCTTAGGAAGATTTCTTCTGTTTCAAGCTTTTTGCTTCCACATTCACTATATCCTCCTCCATATTGTCTACTATACATTGCTGTAAAATACAATTCTCAAGGTACATATTGATTACATGTTGGTTTCTCCTATAATCCTTGCACATTGCAAGCAATTTGCATCTGTGACTAAGCTTCTCAACCCAGATGAGAGAGGAACTCCAGGAGCTTTCCACCAACAGTTTTCAGTTTCAATGTATCCCAACTCCTTATAGTAACTCCTTACAAAGAACACATCAAGCGTGTCTTCTTCAACACCCATCAACACCTCTGTATTGTCAGGTTCATATATCATGTCTCCATCCACATTCTTTTTAAACAATCCACTATGGTAAAACACAAAAGTCATCGGAGGACCTTCCATCTACAATAACAAAAACAAAAATACCCTTTGCCCACAAATTGTCACTAGCTATTCTCAATCATAAGAAAACATACCCTAAACCCAAAATGAACATGCAACAAACGAAAAAGAACCATCATTAAAATGAAACACCCATAACTAAAAATCATCACAACGGCAGTAAAAGCAAAGCATTCTAACACACTTAAAATCTTCAAGAACAATCACACAAACCCTTAGTCACCCCAAACCTTTCCCTAAATCAGAGAAAAACATACAGCACACCACTAGAAAGACATCACGCCACAGAATGACTCAAAAAACATGAAAAAGATTTCATCCTTACCTCTAACCGTCGAAATGGCTTCTTCCACAATCAATGTTGCTCCAAGATACGATAAACTCTGTATTCAGTGGCGATACCTCTTCTGCTTTAATCGTCAACCAACACTGACAAAGGTTGATGGCGTGGTTTAAATGCAGGGTGAAAGGCTTAGGGCATAGCTTGAGGGAAACGAAACATTTTGGAGCCAAACATAGAGAGATGGAGGCTTTGCAACGTTTTGAATCTCTTCTGGACACTAAACGACGACACATCAGGGCTTGGAGGCCATTCAATCAAAACTGCGTAGTTTTCGTTGTTTGCCACGCTGGCAGTTAACGTCACACGTCAATGAACGTTAGCCAACTCAGCGAAAGAGATGATGGAAGGACAAACGTAAATAACTCTATCATCTTTTAATGACTATTTTGATTAACTTTATCTTTCGGAAACGAAAATAGAGATTAAAGTATCTTTCAAAGACGATTTTGACTATTAACTCTTGTTTTTATTTTCAAAGCTATACTATTACTTGTTGAAATGTAGTATGATACTTCATTTGGACGGTTGACTGACCTACAACCACTTATATATTAAATTCACTTTAAATGTTGTTTATTGTATTTCTCTTTCTAAGTTATTACTAGAAATTATTTTTAAATTATAAAGAAGAGTCCATAAGTAATTTCTAAGAATAAAGCATTTTATATATATTCTTTTAGATAATTATTTGCACAGTTAATATAAAAAATAATTATTTTTATTATATAATATTATCAGGGGCGGAGCTAGGTACAAGCAAAGGAGGGCAATGACCCCCTCTAATTTTAATTTTTTACATGTAAATTATATGTAAATTTCAGTTTAGCCCCCCCTTAAAATTTTATTTTAGTCTTATTTTATTGTGTAAATATTTTTTGCCCCCCTCCAATATTTTATCTAGCTCCGCCCCTGAATATTATATAATTAAATATATAAAAAAATATTTTATATTTATAGTCCACCAATTAATTTTCTTTTTTAAATTCTCAGCAATTATCAAAAAGGATTCTCAAGTAAATTTTTACATAAATAATTGTAATTAGAAACTTTAGAATACATTCAATAATTATTTCGTGCTCAAAAAATCATTTTAACAAAAGTGTTAATGATAACTCTTGAAAATTATTATACATAAATAACTTAAAAATTTCTTCTATTTTGTCCTTCTAAATTCAGCCAATTACTTTCCTATAACAAAATATAAAAATGATATATACAAAAAGTTGTATAATTGTTAAATTAGTAAAAGAGATGCAAAATAATTGTATATTATTATTATTATTATTATTATTATTATTATTATTATTATTATTATTATTATTATTATTATTTTCTTAAAATGATAGAAAAATAATGTATGCTCTTCCTGTCTCACTGTTTCTCACTATTTCGTTAGTTGAAGAATATCACTTTTCATATTTAATATCTTAAAGATTTTATAAAAAAAATAAAATAAAAATGTATTTTCCATTTCACTTTTTTCACGCGCCGATGATGCGCGTGAGGAATCTAGATTCCCTGATTCCCAATGCGGTATTTAACGGCATCCTTGCTCCATTTTCGTATATAGCTTCAAAGAACGCATATGGCCACACAACTTCTCAAAAACTCTTCAGTTTCATCACTCAACGTCGATTCGGTAACCCGGTTCCTTTCAGAGGCTTCTTCCTTTCCTACTTTTTCTTCTTGTTCCTTCAGCTGAAGAAGGGGTTCATCACTCTCGGTATCGTTGACTCTTCGCCACTCTCTGCTAAATTCTTGTCATATTTTATTAATGGTTCTTGAGAATTGTTTGGTTTTACCCTTTGCGAGAATGGCTCTGATATGCTGCAAAGATTGAATCTTTTTAGTGTATGAATGGTGAAATTCAAGTTCAATTTTGAAATTTGGGAATCGAAAGTTGCGTAATCTTGGTAGAGAATATAATATTAGAATAGAAATAGGAATAGGAATACAGGTTTAATGTCTATTAGTTTTAATTTGTCTTGTGAGGGATTGCAATTGCATGATGTTCTTGTTTTTATTATTATTTAGAGTTAATTGCGTGGCGCAGTTTAGTTGTATTATGAATGTAGTTCATTGGGAATTAGGGATATGCTTATATGGTTAAAACTGCTATGCTGTAGATAAGTTTCATCCCCTTGTCTCTGAGACTCTCCATTTCTTTCTTCCTTTGTTTTCTCTTGCATGATTCCCAGTGATTTGTGCTTAGTGTGATAGGGATAACCCTCCCTCTTTGAGCTTACCTTTTGGGATGAAATTCTTGTAATTCTTGTAAGGGGCAAGAGAGTGCATAACTTATCCATACGTTGTTGTTATCTTATTTTATTCTTTTTCTTGTGATCTTAATAGTGTGTAAACCATGGGTGATGCAATTGATTTGACTGGTGATGGAGGAGTCACTAAAACCATTCTGATAAAAAGCAAGCTGGATGCTGTGTCTCCAACAGAAGATTTTCCTCTTGTTGATGGTAATGCTTGTGCCTGTTAATGTTATGTTAATACTTGATTCATAGCCTTGTTCCACTCATCAAGTGATGAATGAGTGATTTTCTGTCTTTCATACTTTATCAACTACAATATTGGATGATTGATGATTATATATGTTACTCTAAATAATTGGTTTAGACATATCTCATGGTTAGCTTCTATGGATGAGATTATTCTCTATTGCTATAGTTGTCCTAGAAGCAGTTTTGGCAATTTACTTTTATAACTTGTTCTATTCTATCGGCTTGTCGAGAGTAAAATTATTAGAGCACCTTTGTAATATTGTTTTCCATGCCAGTGCATTATGAAGGCACACTTGCTGATACTGGTGAAGTATTTGACACAACACATGAGGATAACTCTATCTTCACTTTTGAGATTGGAAGTGGCAGTGTTATCAGGGCTTGGGACATTGCTGTGAGAACCATGAAGGTTAAACCAAACACACTTTTCATGAGGTGTAACCTTAAAATAAAAGCTTTTCACCATCTTATGATTTTTGCTGGTTTTATTAGGTTGGAGAAATTGCAAAAATAACATGCAAGCCAGAGTATGCGTATGGTAGTGCAGGAGCGCCACCAGATATTCCCCCTGGGTACTAACCTCATTTATGCTTAAATTGTTTTGCTCGCGTACATAACTATTGTTACATATTTTCTTTAACGAAACATTCAACTAAGAGAAATGAAAAAGCTGCAATGATTCAAGAGAAAGTTGATTATTTCTTACAGCTTGGTTTTTCATCTAAATTTGATTATCATGAGAAGTTGCATCTAACTGTGTATACAAATTTATGATTTATTTTTATTGCATCGCAGTGCGACACTAGTCTTCGAAGTTGAGCTAGTTGCCTGTCGACCCCGTAAGGGATCATGCCTCGGAAGTGTTTCAGAGGAGAGGGCTAGGCTAGAGTAAGTAGCACATGTTACACCAACTATTTTATTGCATCTGAACTTCTCAAAAGTTTAGGGTTGGTTTTTTCTTTCTTTCTATTTTGGCTAGGATGTATGCTAGTTTTTCTTGGAAAGTAATTTGGTGTGTCTATTATTTGACATGGAAATGAAAGAGAGATAAAGAAGCAAAGAGAAATGGCAGCTGCTGCGAAGGAGGAAGAGAAGAAGAAGAGAGAAGAAGCAAAGGCGGCGGCTGCTGCTCGTGTGCAAGCCAAGTTAGAATCCAAGAAAGGAAAGGGCAAAGGGAAAGGAAAGTAGGGTGTTAATCAGATAGCTACTAGTGTCTTTTATCCCTTACCCAGGAGTCTATACTGAACAATGTAGGAATCAAATGCCACATTAATGATACAAAATATTATAGGTTTTGGTACTTTAGAATGAACAAAGACAATAATCATTAAATGACGTTTTCTTATTGCAATAGTATTCTAAAAGATCCTATAGCATAATTTTCCTTGCTCTGTTGCTGAGTTGATTATCCGGTCGGTTAAGCATATGATATCTTTTTTTGTATACTATGAATTTAGGTACAACAAAGGAATGAAGTTGGTATTTTGGTTTTTCCATTTCCATCTTGGTTGTATTTCTTTAAATTAATTTGTTAAAATGATTTTATTTTAAACAATTAATCGTATTTATTATTTGCAAAACTTTTGAAAGAATGGAAGATGCGAGCCAAATACTACTAGTAAGAAAATGCATAATGACCTCATTTGTTTGTGTTTTTACTTTTTAGAATAAAATAAGAGTTTCTTTAAAAAAAAAGTTTCTGAAAAAGGAGAAGCAGAAAAAATAAACAGTTTTTCTACGTTTTCTAATAAGCAGGTTGTGACCTGTTTTGCCATAAACAAAAGTTGAAGAGAATATAAGAATGTATTATCACTATTGTTTATAAAAAAATGTTTTCCTTACAATTTAAAAAAAAATACTGATCTAACCTTATTAAAAAAATTAATAAAAAATATATATTATGTAAAAGTTCATAAAACAAATATGCATAAGATGAGCGAGTTAAAATTTAAACAAATTTCTATTTTTTTGCACAAATTATTATTATTATTATTAAAAAATAACATGCCAAATTATTGCCATAACATAATAGAAGTATGGAAGTTTATCATTCTTTTCTAATGGAGGAAACAAAATTCTTTTCAATAGTTTATTTAACGTTTAGTAGAATAAAAATAAATTTTATTAGAATAAATTTTAGTACGAGTTTAATATTTTTATTCATCATAAAATATTTATAGAATTATTCGTAGATAAATTTTGAAAAAAAGAAAAAAACCATGATTTTTAATTTTATTTTTAAATAAATTTTATTTTTAATTTTAAAATAAATTTTATTTTTATTTTTTAATAATATTAATTTTTTACCGTATATAATTATTCAATTTTTTTAATCATATATAAATAAATTACTCTTAATAAGACTTTTTTGTGTTATTCAGTTATCTTTTTTAAAAAATAATTAATTATTAAAATAATTAAAATTTTCACAACAAAAATAATAAAAATTTATGAACGAAAAAAATTAACCATTCTGATAATTTTTTGTATTTTTATTCATATTTTAATTATAAACATAAATATAATTTAATTACATTATTTATGAAATGTGACTATAGATGTAGATAAAATTTAGTTATATTACTTATATATAATTTCATTGTATTGTATTGCTTATAAAGTTAGATTATAATTATGACAATAGAATTGTTCTTGTATTTTTATATGTGTGACTAATTGGTGGTGTTAAAATATTACTCTTAATTATAAATAAGGTTTATAATTTAAAAAATCAAAGACTCAATTAAAAAGATACGAAAAAAATAATGTTAAAATATTCTAACTCTTTAAAATAAAAATATTCGAAATTCAATTAAAAATTATTTAAAATTTAAACTCAATAAAAATTTATATTCAATGTGTTTTGTATTAAATATATTTAATAACCTATTATATCATATTGGTTGAAATTAGTTTTTATAATGTTAATTTTTTAATAACACTTTATTAGAAAAAAAAAAACCATCTTTTCAGAATTTTTTAAAAACTAATTAATATTATATATATTTTGTTAAATTACATCTTGTTATAAAAAAACTATTTATTTCTAATGCTTATATTAAAAATAAAAACAAATTTTAAATTAGTAAATTTTAATCTATAATATAATAATAATATAGTAATTGTTTTATATATTATACGAATAAAAATTAATTATTTTTTTATTTATAAAAATTTTAAGAGCTTGTTATATATATATATATATATATATATATATATATATATATATATATTGATAAATGTGATATTTTTTTTATGTAAATAATCTTTTAAAAAAATTTAATAGTTAATCTATTACCTTTTTTATTTTAGTCCAAATTAAATGTTTTTTATTATTTTTGGAAAGAAAATCTTTTGAGAAATTTAATAATATGTGATAAGGAATATCGAATAAATTATACAGAAATCAATTAAAACACAATATGAAAACATCTTTAAAAAAAGACGTTTTAAGCGTCTTTATCTGAGTGGCCTCCTTTGGTTTTTCCATTTCCATCTTGGTTGTATTTCTTTAAATTAATTTGTTAAAATGATTTTATTTTAAACAATTAATCGTATTTATTATTTGCAAAACTTTTGAAAGAATGGAAGATGCGAGCCAAATACTACTAGTAGGAGAATGCATAATGACCTCATTTGTTTGTGTTTTTACTTTTTAGAATAAAATAAGTGTTTCTTAACAAAAAAAAAAAAGTTTCTGAAAAATGAGAAGCAGAAAAAATAAACAGTTTTTCTACGTTTTCTAATAAGCAGGTTGTGACCTGTTTTTGCCATAAACAAAAGTTGAAGAGAATATAAGAATGTATTATCACTATTGTTTATAAAAAATGTTTTCCTTACAATTTTAAAAAAATACTGATCTAACCTTATATTATTAAAAAAATTAATAAAAAATATATATTATGTAAAAGTTCATAAAACAAATATGCATAAGATGAGCGAGTTAAAATTAAAACAAATTTCAATTTTTTTTTGCACAAATATTTAGCATCACACAACTGTAATTCAATTTACTAATCATACATAAATAGTGTTTGATATTATAAAGAGTAAAGTATCGTTTTTGTCCCAACGTTTAGAGTAAGTCTTATTTGTGTTCTTAATGTTTAAATCGTCATATTTGTATCACTAACATTTATAACAGTGATTCAATGTTATCCTACTATCAATTATACTAACAAATCGGATTATATTTTTCAATTATTCTCACTTATATGTATTCATTTTCAATTAGGTCTCACTTAGATATGTTCAATTTTAATATTATACCCACTATTTGTGTTTAGATTCAATTATATCCCTAGAAAAGTAAATTATGTAAATGTTGTAGAAATTAGTTTCAACTTTTGATGAGCTATTTTTCAAAAAGATTTTTAAAACTCAAACTAAAGCGTTCATGATGTGTAATTAACGGCAGAATAACATTGAATCACTTTTACAAATATTAGGGATACAAATAAGACGATTTAAACGTCAAGGACACAAGTAAAATTTACCCTAAACATTGGAGACAAAAACGATACTTTACTCTATTATAAAATATGAAAGTACTTAACGTTCTGTTTAAATAAAAATAAGTTTGTAAAGTTAGAAATACTTAAACTCTACCCTACCCTAATCTATTCATTTTCATCCCTACTTATGTGTTTGCTCAAGAGAAACATCAAACCGAGATTTATTTATTTATATAAGAAAACTCTCACAAGATAAAGAGAGTCATCAGCGGCTGAAAACCTTGCTGATGTCAACAGTATGGCATGATATTACGGTATATATATTGTCATAATTGTCTTCACTTTTTAGAGACACAAGATAAAACAAGTCTCCATAGGCCATAGCCTAAGCATATTTCAATTTTCTAACCGAACAACCGTAAAAAGAGATCCCAGGAAGGTGAAGAAAAAAATAACTGTAAAAAATAGGCTGTACAAAAGCAGGCCAAGAAACTTGGTAATTTCAGTGGCAAGCATAAGATTCATATTCTATAGTTGTTACATGCTAACCCTCAAATCCCTACTATTGTAATTACAAAACTACTAGTCATAAAGCCACTTGTTTTGATGCATTCACGTTAGTTACAGCTGTTTAAAACAATCAGAACCTCATTCACAAAAAAAAATTAGAGTAGGACATCAAACCATATCTGCAATATCATTAGCTCCACTTTCATTCCACCCAGATCCCGCTCTGAATTTGCAGACGGGGCATGTTCCTTGTTGTCGCAGCCAGGGATCAATGCAATTCGCATGAAACTTCAAAAACACAAGCTTTGCATCAGTTAGATTGCCTCAGATATATATAAAGATTATAAACTTCAATGAAATTTTGCATAAATAATTTTTCTTCATAGTAAAATAACTCTCAAGACAAATTGAACATCAAATCTAAATAAGGCAAGAAACATGTCCAGATGCCAGCAATATAAATATAGTGCCAACCTAATTGTATCCATGTCTCAATCTAAATGGCCCAGCTCAAATTGAAAAAACTCAAAGCAATATAACAAGAAGGGTCATGCCAGCAACATAATTCAAGATATCCAATTTCAACCATCGGTAAGATCAGATATACTTTCAATCTCAATTATAATTGTTGGCCACATGTAAAGCCTATTCTAGCAACTTATAAAGGTCAAGGTGACCGGTTGGAGTTAACTAAATTAAAGCAGACTCAAGGCTGTTGTTTGGTTTATAGACTCAGGGTCTTGGAACTCATACTATTCAGCATTATTATGCCTGCAACATAGGATCAGAAGGCCAAAGTAGCAGTTGTATTCTGTTATAGTTAGTTAAGTATCCATTCTACACCAGCTGTACCATACACCTAGTCTAGTATAGTAGCTACTTTGGAGTTAGGAAGTAGCTCAGGTTGTAATATAGAATTGATGAGTGAGCTTCCACTTCTAAATAATGCAACCTGTCATACTAAGTGTTTACTCTTAACAAGATTTTTGAAGTATCAGCTTCAGTTGATCAGAATTTTCTCTCCTTGACCGATTGCTCATTTTCTTTGTCTCTTGGATACTCAAGCACTTACAATTGAAAACAAAAAATTTCTATGCAAATAAAAATTAAAGATATGGGATGATTGTATAAACCTGATGCAAGCAGGGCAAGCTACGAAGTACATCCCCAATGTTAACTTGCTCCAAACATACACTGCAAGTCAGCTCATCATCAGAGGCTTTCATGCTTCCAGCTACATTTGAATTGTCTTGCTTCTTCTGCCACAAATCAAATGAAGCAATAAGTTATTTCAATCTGTCACTCTACACTAAGCTCAGACCATAGAGATTTGCTAAAAAAGCATGTGATCAGAAGCTTTTGTTATCAGCTCCCCATAAAAAATATAAAAACATATATCAAACAAGAGAACAAAACATATTGCATCATATAGACTGATACACAATATAGGCAGTGGATTTTCATTCCGTAATAACTATATACACGAAATACTACCTATCTAAAGAAATTGGCAAATAAAGTTGTCAATAATGACAAATGTGAGGATATTGACATGTGTTCATAATGGTATGCAATATAGTCAAAGCACAGGAAAGGCAAGCACTAATATTAAGTATGAACACTCCTAGAAAAAAGTGGAATTGTCAAGGGATGCAAATATATGTCACTTGTTTAAGCCAATTAGCCAAAATAAAACAAAATAACCAAAGGTGTAGTTGCTACCTCCGCAGGAGTGGAAGAAGACCCCTGTTGCATTGAGGAACCAGTGCCACTGCTGTAAGCAAATGCAGCTTCTTGTCAAGAAACCAGAATTATAAATTTATAATTTCTAAGAAGCGTATATAGAATCTTGCAAAATCATGTCACAGGCTCCTTTAAATTGGTGAATAATAAAAATATAAAGATTAGAAGAATTTTTTATTGAAAACAATTGGTGCAGTTTTGAAGAATGCAATAAATAATAATGTTATCACAACTGGGGTTCACATCTAATTAGAATTACTCTTAGAGATAGAATTTAATCTGACCGTTACTTACTTTTGTGGACCAGAAACCTTGTATTTGTGTACAGGAAGTGCATTTATCTCTTCCTCGGTCATGGAAGGTGCAGTAGGAACATTATCAGAATCAAGAGCCCTTAGTGTTTCATAATCTGTACAAAGTAAAAAAAAATTTACATGAATAAAACATTCTACATAACTCTAGTACATGTGAAATATACACCTTGATAAAGTTCTGCAGAATTAGATTCAAAAGGTTCTAAACAGCTAAGTGGAAAAATGAATAAAATTTCACGACCTAGCTCATCAAACTCCCGATCAAGAAGTGCAAGTTGAAGTCTGAGGCCTTGTAGGCGTCCTCTGGTGGCAAGGGCAATTGATGGTGGCATATGCAACCGCAGCTCAGTGTGGCCTAAAAGCCCACTAGCTGCTGCTGCATGAGCTTGAGCCTGTGCTTGAAGCTGTTGACATGTTGCATACATCCTCAACATTGTAGCCATTAAGAAAACACCAAGCACCAACCAGAGCTGCAGACAGAAATTAATAGAAGACGGCATAAATCATTTTAATCATTTAAAATCAGAGTTTACATGGAAAACATTTGCATTTCTGATCTAGATTCTAGAAGATCATACCAGAAAATTTGGTGACATCTGGTGCGAGTTAAGTATCATGAACAACAAGAGAACTGAATAATGTAGGCAATATGATCAGAATAGGATAATGAGGACACAGTATACAGATAATTAAAGGGAAAAAAGAAAAACATCCGCATAATATGACGGAAGTTTAGTACCTGTGACGAGGAAAGTGAGTGAATTGGAATTACTAGGACGTGCTGGATGAACACGCTGAAGAAAAAATGGAATTAATATTTGGTTTCAGTTAATGTTTTATAAAAAATGAGACAGCCCTTTATTCAAAAAACAAAGACGCAATAAATCATCACAAGAGTCAGCTTCACTGACATCCATATGCAGATAATTGGTATAGAAGTTACATACCAATGCACGTCGCTCAGGCATAAATCCTGGAAATCCATTTTCTATGTCCGCTCTTGTTCCTCGGAATACAAAACTCATGGCTTTATGGAGTTGAAACCTAAATTAAAATTTCACCACTTGACTAAACAGAAAGCTACAATTAAAACCTGCCAATATTGTGAAACAAATCATAGTCAGACCACAAGAAATCCAACCATAAATGATAAATCAACATGATTCAAACAGATTCTCCAACACTAAAATATGATAGCTTTTTAGACAAGCAACTTTTGGAATAGCATTATATGATAGTTTAATGTAAAGCACAGTGTTTTCATGGAAAATTTTCTGTCTCATATTGAGAGACTGGAAAGCTATGCTTCATTTTTTCCCCCTTCTAGCTAGATTTTGTTCTTGTCCTTTTTTCATGAAAATTTCCACCTATTTTCTTCTCAATAATTACATTTATCCAAAAAGATAAATCTCTAACTAGAAAGGTGCCAGCTACTAATTATCCACACACGGATTACAGAAACAGACATAATTAAAGGCGTGATTTTCAATGACAATGGCAAATCACTTCCGGGTTATTATACTTGTAATGAAGGAAGCAAAAACACTGATGACCACAACCGAAAATATGATTCCTAAGATAAATCGAAAAGAACAAAAACCCCTTCAAAAAAAAATTAAAACAAACAAAAAAAACCCTAGATCGCAATTCAGATGGATTGAACATCTTAAAAATCTCCTTAACAAAAACCGCTACTGGCCAAAAGAATCATCATGAAGCATTTTGATGCCATGATGCGTGCGAATTAGAAATCAGAGCGAAAGACGTGACTTACAAATTTGGATTTGAGGCAGTGATCGGAAAACAGAGTTTCGATCACAAACGGAACATTCGATTGTGGTATCTCTATCGATTCAATTCTACTTCGCCACCAACAAAGATCATGATGTTGCTGTTTTTGTTTTTGATGCGTTTCTTTTAGGGCTCCGTTTCTGAGTTACTTTCAATGAGGCCATATCTAATGAACTAGTTAGTGGCCCATTCTGACCTTACATAAGTGGGCTTGGCCCAAATGTACTAATCATTTAGTTCTTGTCCCTAGGGAAAATTTTGAGAGGCCTAAAATTTTGTTGAACTTTTGATACTTGTTTAAGTAAGATATAAATTATCTACTTGATTAATTTAAATTGATTATATGTAAACTTAGATTGGATTTATCAAAATATTGAAATATAAAATTATATTTAATAACGATATAAATAAAAATATTGTGTATAAAAATATTAAATTAATATATTTTATATTTATTTTAATAAAAAATATAAAAATATTAATAAAAGATATAATTTATTTTTTTATTATTTTTATTAATTTTTTATAATTATATTTTTATTATTATATTTTTTTAATTTTTAAATAAATAAAAATAAATTAAATTTTTATAATTTATTTTAATTTATTATCAAATAAAATATAAAAATATTATTTTTTATATTTTTATTTTTTATATCTTATTTTTAATATCTTATTTTCTTTTGTTTTTAGAATTAAATGCAACCTTAATTTCTTAATCTTTTAACTTAGATATGGTTTTCTCTCGTCTTCTGTATATTTATTTTATTTTTGCTGTGTGCTTCCTGATGTCTCTAGGTGGTGTCTTTAGAAGTAATTGGAGACGTAGATATTCGTGAAAATATTTTAAGAGGAAAATAGGAATGGTGCGAAATATTTTTTTGGGGAAATGTAAAATAAGTACAAAAATCTCTCTGTAAAGAAATATAGAATGGGGTTGACAACTATATTTTTAGGAGTAGTAAGAAAAAAAAAGTCTATTTCGTCTTTTTAAAAGTCCATCTTATCTTTATTAAGTTCATTTTATCTTGTTTAATAAGACGATTTTAAAATTTTATTCTATTTTGTTTTTTTTTTTGGTGACTAAACAAAAAGAAACAAAGAAAAAAAGAGATTATCTTAAATCAACAAGCATAAGATGCTGAAGCTCATCACAAGGTTCCGACCAAATAACATGAGTTGGATTGGTCTTGACCGCATATCTCGCCAGCCAATCTGCTACAGCGTTAGCATCACGGGTAATCTATTCAAAATTCACAACCCAAGGTCTTGATAGAAGCTCCTGTGTCTTCTGAAGAATATCAACCACATCACAATTTAGCCCATTTGCCGGATTTTTTAAAATGTGCAAAATGTCAAGAGAATCTGTTTCGCACACAATATCTCTCAAGCCATAATCTCAAGCTAAAATCAAACCCCTCCAAACAGCAAAAAGCTCACATCTGACGATAGGCCCTGAAGGATAGCTACTAGAACAACCCGAAATCCAACGCCCATTAGAATCTCTAATAACACAACCAATTCCTGCTAGGTTCCAATCAGAAAACAGACTCGAATCACAATTAACTTTAAAAGTGTCATCTGTTGGAGGTTTCCACCTCCTTCGATCCTTGAAAGTTATACACTTGGTACTGGCAGACTTTCTTAAATCATTAGCAGTAATCCGAGCCATAGCAACAACCTTATAGTTTGACCACTGATCTCCATTATTGAAAATATCATTGCAACAATGCCTCCACACCCAGCAAAGACCCGCCCCTACAATTGCCTCATTGCCCGGCATGACCTTCCGAATCCAAAATTCCAAGGGAGTACCTTCAAATGAATCAATAAGCAAAGGATCCAACATTTGCCAAATGCATCTTGATTTTTCACAATCCCTAAGACAATGCTCCATTGTTTCCAGATCTGCATTGCATCTCGAACATCTGTCCGAATCAGTTAAATGACGCTTGAACCGGAAGGCATTTGTCAGAAGCGCATTTTGTAGACCCAACCACATCATCATCTTTATCTTCTCTGGCAAATTAAGGCGCCAAATCCACCCACAGTTGCTATTTTCGATCGAATTCACTTTCTTTGTCAGGAGCCAACGATAACCTTCTCGAGAGCTATAGGCTTTTAGTGATGCGGGCCACCAAATCCATCCGGGCTCCGATTCTAACATTAAAGGAGGCCCAAGACTGTGAAAAGACTGTTTGACCTCATGAGAAATTGGCGTTACAAGCTTATCCCCCTCCCAAGTACCATTGCTCCACAAATCAACAAGAGAAAAATTTGTTTCAGATATGTGAACATAAGACGTAAGCTCACAAAGTTTGCCAAGAGGACTCCACTCATCATACCAAATCGATTGTTGCATATTTCCCATATTCCATCGAAATCCTTCTTTTAAGATATCATAAGCCTTTAGAATATTCCTCCAAGTAGTTGAGGCATTGTGACAATGACTACTGCCCAAGTCCTTGGAGTTCTGGAGGTATTTGTGAGTTAGAACCTGCACCCACAACTTGTTCTCATTATTCAGACAATCCCAAACCAACTTGCCAAGTAGAGCCATGTTCGCACAGAGAGTATCTCTAACACCCAAGCCACCTGCCTTCTTAGAAGTTATAGCAATGTCCCACTTGACCAACGGCAACCCTCTCCCATTCGCTTGACCTTTCCATAAGAACTGACGCATCAAAGAATCAATATTGTCGCACGCATACTTCGGAAGAAGGGAAACTTGCATATTGTAAACCGGAATAGAAGCCATCACCGCATTCACAAGACAAAGTCTGCCTGCCTTGTTAAGCAAGCACCCTTTCCAACTAGCAAGTTTTCTCTGTATCTTGTCAATGACCACCTGTGCCATCTTCCTAGAAGCCCTATCATGACCAATATTAACTCCCAAATATCTTTCCAGATCTTGACAAAATCGGATACTAGAGATCTCTGAAAGCACCTCTTTTCTTCTCGCTGAAACATTCTTGGAACATTGAGCCTTAGATTTATGGATATTCACCTTCAGTCCCGACGCTTGAGTAAACATATCCAGTGTCTTCATAACCTCTGTCACCTGAGTTTTTGTTGCTTTACAGAATAGTAAGAGATCATCAGCAAACATCAAGTGAGAGATTTTTGGGCCATGTCTAGAAACAGATACGGGGATTCAGGATCCTTGAGAGATTTTATGCGATATAAGACAAGAAAGATTCTCCATACAGAGCACAAAAAGGTAAGAGGACATGGGATCCCCCTGTCTCAGCCCCCTCATGGGTTTAAAGCTTTGAAGCCTATTACCATTCCACAGAATAGACAAAGAGGACGAAGTCACACAAGCCATGATAAGATTAATAGTAGCCACAGGAAAACCAAATTTGATCAAGGAAGTTTCAAGGAATCTCCAGTCTACTCTGTCATAGGCTTTTTCAAGATCAATCTTAAATGCCATAGAACCCTTCTTCGACTTGGTTTTCCTCATGAAATGCATTATTTCTTGCGCAATTATTATATTCTCCGTTGTTCCTCTCCCTGGAATAAAACCACCCTGAAGCGGTCCAATGATCTCAGAAAGGAAAGGACGAAACCTATTAACAAGGACTTTTGTAATAATTTTGTAAATCACATTACATAAACTAATAGGACGAAAATCTTTCAGGTAAGACGGAGCTTCAACTTTGGGGATCAGAACAATGAATGTGTCAAACACAGCCGCACTGATGTTCTCACCTGCAAAGGCTTTCTTCACTAAGCCCCACACATCACTGCTAAGAGATTCCCAAAATTCTTTGTAAAAGAGAGCTTGAAATCCATCTGGACCCGGAGTCTTGAAAGAATTCATGCCGAAAATAGCTCTTTTCACCTCTTCGAGAGCTACTGGTTCAACAAGCTTTTGGCAGGCCTCTCTACTAAGAGAAGGACAAGGGAATTCCCCCATGGCATCCAAATTAACTGCCTCCCTTGTAGAGAAAAGTTTTTGAAAGAAAGAGTTTGTTTCCGATTCCAAAACCGTCGCCTCAGAAGACCAAGTGCCATCTTCAAGAAACAATCCATGAATCTTGTTCCTTTTTCGCCTGATTATCGTTTGAAGATGAAAAAATTTAGTATTTCGGTCTCCACATCTAATCCACTTTTCTCTAGATTTTTGGTACCACATTAGCTCTTCTTGAAGGAGGATAGAGTTCAGCTCCTCATGCAAATCTTACTCTTTAATCCGCTGCTCCGGGTCTTCCCATCTTTCCAGAGACACTTGAATATCATTTAGTTGTCTTTCAAGCTCCCTCTTTTTAACAAACACATTTCCAAAAATCTCTTTATTGAAATTAAGCGCATCCTTTTGGACTTCAAGCAAACTCTTAATAACATCTGGGGCTCCTTTACTCCAAGCTGTATGAATAACATTCCGAAAGAGGGGGTGGATTAACCAAGCAGCCTGGAATCGAAAAGGACGGTTACCTTTCTTAGCAGTCCCCTCCTTCTTGCATCTAATGAGCAAGGGGCAATTATCAGAATGAAGACGCGCTAACACCTCATTATATGCCTCCGGGAATAAAAGGCGCCACTCTTGATTGATCATAGCAAATTAGTAGGTTGGACTTTTTTTATTATTAAATATTAAATAATATATAATTTTATAAGTATTTTAATAAATTTATAATTTATAAAAAAAATATAATTTTTAAATTCACAAACACTAAAGTTTTTATAATTATAAATATATAATAAATATAATCATAAACCAAATTTTTTGAAACAAAATAATAAAACCAATATTATCTATAGTAAAATAAATATATAATTAAACATCTACAAATTTAAAACATAATCAATTAAACGTAAAATATAATCTAAAATACTAAATTAAAACATTTTAAAAAAAATATTGAGTCCAGCAAAAAAGTCTGTCCCGTTTCACTAAAATTCATAGTTAAAACAGTATGAGTTAAACAAATTTTTAATATATGACGGTCTTAATTTTTCAGCTCAACTCACATTTTTAGCGAATTATGCAAACTAATCCAATAAATTTAAGTGCATTTGCCAACCCTATATCCCCAATTGTAAGGATTTATATCGCAAATATAACTATATATATTAGTTAATTTAATGGAGACCTCTAATCATTTTTCTTGAATTATTAAGTATTTTATATAGAGCTACTGGAGTAGCAATAATATTTTTATAATAAAGATGTTACCGTGATTATATAAACAAGCCATTTCAGGAACTAAATTTAACTAAATTAGTTTAATAATTTATTAGTATAATAAAAAGGGTTAATACTCAAATTCGTTCTTGAAAGATCACGTGATTTTTATTTTCGTCTCCAAATAATTTTTTTAATCAAATTAATCCCTGAAAGATAAACTGTTAGTCAAATTAGTCCTTCCGTCAATTGGATGATGACATGTCACGTTAAGTGCACATGGCATGATAACGCGACATGCCACGTGACAGGTCAGTGACACGTGACACGCCACGTGGCAGGTCAGTGCCACGTGTCACTTGACATATAAAAAAGTTTTCTATTAGTTAAAATAGTTCTTAAAAGTCCAGACATAAGTCATTTTTATCCCTCAAATTTTAAAAATTAGTCAAACTAGTCCTTATATAATTTTTTATAATATTAAATTTATAATATTTTTTTATACTACTAATTTTAATATTATTTTTTAAACATTAATAAACAAAATTCTCTTTACATAAAATAATAAAAATAATTAAATTTTTATAAAGTTATTTTGTCATTTGTATTTTAAAATTTTACATTTTCAAATTGTAATTTTTATGTGAATTTTTTATTTAAATGAGTTTTTCAAATTATTGTTGATTATATATTTAAAAATTTAATATTTTAAATTTTACTAAATAATATAGTAAGTATTTTAAATTTTAAATTTTTTAAAATTATAATTTTTATTATTATTTAATTTATATAGTAAAACTCAATAATTAAAAAACTGGTTTATGGAATCACTTTTTAAATCTTAATATTCTAATATAATTTTTTAAATATTTCATTTAAAACAAAAAAATTATTTTAATACGAAACATATCTATTTATATAATGTACTAGTGCGGAGTAGCTTGTGTTATGTATAGGTATAATGTTTCCTATTTCATTTTATCTCATTGATTTGTGAAATTAAAAGAAAAATTATATAATCTATCTCAAACATATGAAATACACAAAAATTTATTATGATGTTTGTACTTTAAGAAGCAATTCATTTATAATAATAATAATAATAATAATAATAATAATAATAATAATAATAATAATAATAATAATAATAATAATTAACCAACAAATTTTCAATATTTTGTAAAGTTTGGAATTGAAGCAAAATTTGTGGATCTTCTTGAATTTTGACTTTAAGTATCACTACTATTACATCCTATATATAAGTAATACCGTAATGAAAAAAAAGATGTAGTAGAAAAAAATAGTGGTATAACTTTATTTAGGTTAACATACATAAATTTTGATTTTGAGGATATAATTTTGTTTAGGTTAATAAATACATACATTTCAATTTTGACTATATATATATATATATATATATATATTCTAGCAAAATGTAGTAATATAAGGAAAATATTTTAAAATAGAAAAGAATAAGAGAAATTTTGAGAAGAATTAAAGGAGAGAGATAATTTTATGAAGAAAAAATAAAAAAATTATATAAGGACTAGTTTGACTAATTTTTAAAATTTGAGGGATGAAAATGACTTACATCTAAACTTTCAAGGACTATTTTGACTAATAAAAAATTTTTTTATATGTCAAGTGCCACGTGTCACTGACATGCCACGTGGCGTGTCACGTCATCATGTCACGTGACACTTAACATGACACGTCATTATCCAATTGACGGAAGGACTAATTTGACTAACAGTTTATCTTTCAAGAACTAATTTGATTAAAAAAATCATTTGAAAACGAAAATGAAAATCGCATGATCTTTCAAGGATAAATTTGAGCATTAACCCACAATAAAAAGTTTTCACATGTGCATATGAATTTATGTCTTTTCTTTTTCTTTTAAAAAAATAATTTTATTAGACTTAATTACAAAAATATTGTTCACCTAATATTTCTCACATACGTTAATACTTGATTTTTCAAATGAAAATTATACAATATCCATCATACTTTTTTTTTATCCGTAAAAGTACATTGCATACTTTGTTTAAAAATTTTTTGTGACTAAACAGAAAAAAAAAAACTAAATTAATTGGTTAAGTTCATATCTAACTCTGTTAGATATTAAAATTCACTCTATGGTTGACTCCAATTCGAATGAATGTCCGCGCCAGAAGCAACTGTTTTAGGTATACAATCTGCAACACTATTTGCATTCCTTTGAATTAAAAGAATAGAGACTCTCCAATTCCAATTCATAACCTCATGTATCTGCTTTGTTAAATTCCATTCTGAAATATTCTTACCAAGTATTCCTTGGTTTACTAAGAAAAGAACTTCTAAACAGTCTGTTTCACAAATAATCTCACGAAATCTACTATCCCAAGCTAGAAGTAAACATCTCCAAATCGCATACAATTCAGCAAAAAGAACACAGCACACTTCGACTTTTTCAGTGCAACCTTTCAACCAACATCGATCAAAATTGCGAATGATACAACCAAAACCAGCATAGCCAAAAGGAGCAAAACAACTAGCATCACAATTCAATTTAATAGAATGAACTGGAGGTGGAACCCAATGCAAACAAAGCGAAAGAGAAGACAAAGATTGATGCATAGCAAAAATAGTGTGGAGCTCCTTTACTAAACTACAAATCAAACTCACCACTTTACTAGGACTCCAAGAGTCATATGTATTGAATAAGTTATGATTCCTGTTTCTCCAAATCCACCCGATGGTCAAAAAGAAAAGAAAAATATCTCCACTCCTTGTACTTGTAGAGCTAATCACATAAATTTGAGTTATCTGAATACAGGCCTAAAAAGTTTTAGACCTCCTTGACACTAGAGCACTTTCGAAGACAATAAAAAATAGATTCGGAAACATTCTGACACCGATGATAAATACTAGATAAAATTAAGTCATGACCCAAACAAAATTCTGCCGTAAGAATAACGTTACGAAGATTGAGCCAAATAAAAAACTATTTTATATAATAACACATTATATATTAAATTTAAACATTAAATGATTAAGTTTTAAACAAAATATCGGTGCTAATACTTTGTTTAAAATTTAATCATTTAATATTTAAACTTAATTTATAATGTGTTATTATATAAATAGTTAAAATTTTATTTATTTATAATCCCGTAGAAATCCTTGAAGTTATATATCTTCTAAGTATTATTAAGGATGTGGAGGAAAATTTCTCCACCATGAAAAACGAGGTTGGAAGAAAAAAATTGTTTCTCATCCCCACTCTATTATGTAGTCATTCCTACAATTATGTAAATTTTAGTTTTTGGCCTAGATTTCCTAATCAGATTACATGTTTACATATTCTTAAAATTCTTGTATTGGGTGATAGATTTTATTGGATTGATTGATTTGTCAATGTTGAGAGCCGAACCAACATGATGATCAAGTTCATCTAATAATGCTTTATGGGTACGCATCATTAACACATTTTGCTTTGAAGTATTGAACAAATTAAATCAATGTAGTTTTCCCTTAGAGCCTCCACCTTAGCCACTTAAGCAGGTTCACCTACCTTTGAAACTTATCAAATTAATGAATGCCTACAAAATAACTGAAATGTTTTTGGTGGTGCCAATGGCTAATCATTTAAAACTTGTTTGGAAATAATTTAATATGAGAAAAAAAATTCAATTTTTATTAAAAAAAGAATTTATTTTTATTTAAAACTCAATAATTTAAAATAACTATAATATATTAATAAAATTGAATTTAAATTTTAAAACATATGTGAATGAATTTAAAAATCAAACTTCTTTTGGTCTAATTTATAAATAAAAAAATGAGAATTAAAATTCTCAAAATAATTTAAATTATTTATTTTTAATTGTTTTAAAATAAAAATTAATTCTTAAATAAATTTTTATTCCTAGCATTTTAAACAAGTTTTTTTTTTAATTTGGTACCAAATTATCTCCCATATCTCACATAGACAACCATGAAAAGACACCCAAAAAAAAATAAAAATAAAAAAGACACAAAAGAAAAACAACAAGTACACAACCATGAGAAGGTAAATTGATCACCGGAATCGGTGGACCATGGATCCAACTAATTAACTCTGGGACCATTCACCAAAACCCGAAAAGCTTAAAGAGAAACTCTACCTTCCCCGAAAAAAAAAACAAAAGAAAACTCAAATACCAAAAAAAAAAGAAAACTCTACCTTGGAGACATAACCCATTGCACCACAAGATTTGGTTTAGAGGCAACTATATTTGCTTTCCTAAAAGATGCACGGGTTTAAATCCGTGTTGGTTAAGAATTCATACTACTCATAGTAATGTCTGTGAATGTGTTGTGTGGGTGTGTAAAATATAAATGTACTATAAGAATGGATTTTGTTGCAGTAAAAAAAATTAGATGGTATTTAGTATTAAATCTAATTTTTTATTGTTCTTTCTCATATTTAATTTTAATCTCACTTATAGAATTAAAGATGAGAGATCACACTTTATTCTCTCAAGTGTTAAAAAAATTGGAGAGAATCTATTTCCGTGTACTATTCCATCATAGACTTTTTTTAATGAAAAAAAAGAAGAAATAAAAAAACTATGCTAAAGTTGCTAACTATAAATCTTTGTTAATGATTGACAAATTGATTATCTTTGAAGTTCTTAGATCCCATAAAAATATATCAAGTTAAATAGTAAATTACTATGATATAATCATTTTTATTTTACTAATCAAATTTATTTTTCAATCATGGTTGTTGAAAGGATTTTTTTTTTTTGGGTTAGATATGAGGATATAACCAGTACTACTACTACCAAACATCTAAGAAAGGTCAATAACATGATTAGTTTTCTTTTCTTCTTTTTTTTTTCTTTTAAATATTTTTGTCCTTTTGCTTGACCACTAACTATGATATTTTATGTCCCAACTCCCAAGAGATTACCTGGAGATAAGTCTTTAAATCTTATAAGCAAACCTTTTTTCTCAACAAATACAAGTTATTAGTTAAATAAAAGTATAAAAAATGAGAAAAAATGTTTTATTTACTTTATAGATATAGATGGTGTACATATTAACAAAAGAGTATAATCAAGGAATTAATTTTTTCAACTAAATCAGTATTATAAATATTAAATTATATATTTTAAATTTTATTTATAATTTCTTTTAAAATAAAAATTAAAAAATAATTTTACAATAAAACATTTATTAATATTATCTATTAAAAATTAAGAGGAGTGTTAGGAAGTCAGTATTTTTATTAAATTCTGGTAAGTACTTAACTATAAAAAAAAATTTAAATGAGTAATAACTCAAATGACATAGTCTTTCCATACTCAATTAAGAGATTGCGAGTTCAAATTTTATATCTTTGGTAAAAAAAAATTTTTTAATGATTTTACACTATTAGATACAATCTCATATCATTAAAAATATTATTGATGACTAATTAATGATTAAAAATCACAATTTACTGCTCTTAAACTTTCTCAAAAATTAATTTCCTATACTCTTTCTTAACTAAAACGCTAATCATGTGGTCATCTTAGTTGCCGCACTAAATCTTTCTAACAATGTTATACTTCAAATGCTCCAAAAGGCTCAGGATTCGGTGGTCCAGGATTCTTTGGACTATTTAGTGGTCCAAGTAGAAAATATATTTTTAGAGTTTTTTTATCGATTGCTATGTAGTCTTTGAACTAATTTTAATTATAAATTAATCCCATATATTTTATTTAATTATAAAAATAGTTTTTTATTTTATAAATTATTATTTTATCAATTATCTATTATATTTATTAACAATCAAATACAAAAATAACAACCAATTATATCCTCCATTCATCCTAATAATTCCAATTGATTAAAAAATTAACTTTGATCTCGTTACGTTCGTTCATGGCTTCCAAATCGTGTTTCCTTGAAATTCAATCGATTGGTTTTTTAAAACAATCGATTGAATGATAACTCAATCGATTGGTTTACACTATATCACAAAACAATCGATTGAAAGTTGTAAGGTAGAACGGTAAAAAGCTTAAACCAATCGATTGTTTATACTTTCCAATCAAATGAATACCTCAAAACAATCGATTGTTGTTGTTACTCAATCGATTGAGTTCACGAAAACAACATGGATTTGCCAAATACAATCGATTGGAAAGTGATGACATTGAAGTTTTAGCCAAATTCAATCGATTGGTAAATGTAATCCAATCGATTGGAAGGTGATGAAGTTGAATGTTTTGCCAATTTCAATCGATTGGTAATGGTATCGCTCATTCATTTCAGTGTCTGTAAATATACCTGACATTTTAAAAATGTCCAATGAAAAAAATTATTTAATACACACAAAGTCATATATTTCTATTTGTGGTAAAAGTTAAAAATTAAAAGTAAATAATATTTAAACTTTTTTGTTTAACAAAATTAAAATAAAGCACAAAAATAAGAAAAAATGTGTATAGTTTAATAATTAATGTAAATTTTAAAAAATTGGATAAATTTATATTTCTTGTGATTACAATCAAAAGTGAATTATATGTATTCTTATAATCAAGAAATATACTTAACTTCTTTTATAATAAGTAAGTCTGTCAATAATTTAATTTATTAAAAAAATCTCATTTTTTTTATTTATCCTACAAAATAAAATTTCATATTAATAGTTTTGAATAAGACAATTAAAATAAAATTTAAAAATAAAGCTTGAATAAAAAAAAACAAAGTTTTTAATTTAAAAATATAAAATAGTTAAAAAATAGAATACTTATTTAAATATGATTTTTCAAGACACTCTATAACCTAGATGAATAAATATTATTTTTAAAATGAATCATGATATATTGATACAAAACTTATTGTATGTATTTTTTTTAAAAATTAATAAACCTCTCTCGTTAATAACAATATTGGAACCTAAATTTGAACGCTAATTGATATTATATATTGTGTAGGTACTTAGAGTATATTAGAAAAGTACGTTAATAATTTGAAAAGAAAAATTATTAGTGTAAATTTATTTTTTAAAAAAATTAATCCTTATTGAACTATTCTATTTTTATTCCTTCAAAACATATCTTAATAAAAATATTTGTAACAATAATTTATATCCAATAAGAATATCTTAACGAGCAGTTACATCATTCTGTCATGGGGTAAAATATGGGTAAAATAGGAAAAAAATAATCGACACCTAACTCTCTGTATTCCTAATATAAATTGTTATAGATAAGTATAGTTTCTTAAAATTTTGGGGTGTCCGGGCCACTACTTACCCCCTCTAGGTCCGTCGCTGGTTGCTAGCTAATTAATTAATAATAAAAAATAATAACATCTATTTACTTTTTAGTATTTCTCAATTTCTATGCATTAATAAAAGATATTTTTAAATTTTTTTTCTTACACAATCAATTTCACGAATAAAGTATCGAACAGAATAATTACAAAATTAGAGATTCTATTCACTGACCTCGATTTTGTAATCAAAACGATGGTTTATTTTTGAACACTACAATGAAAAACTTGATTAGACCTTTGCTGATTGCTGCAACGGTGATTAACGATGAAGAAATATTGGATATTAAATAGACGGATGAAAATTAAAAAAAAATTGGATATTGAGTAGATGGATGTTCCAAAGAAAAACAATTAAATTTTTTATAATCAAAGAAAATGATACACGATTTCAATGGTGGGATTGAATAATTAGTGATGGATTATTCACCAATTTATAATGTTAATATTAAGGAAAAAATAAGATTAGTTTATCTACATAAAAATAAAACAGAAAAAATTGAAGATAGAATTTTAAAGATAAGATAGATGAATAATAAGATAATTTCTAAAAAGATAACAAGATTGAAATAGCCGCAGATCATATTTCAATCGATTGGGTACCATTACCAATCGATTGAAATTGACAAAACATTCAACTTCATTACATTCCAATCGATTGAATTACATTACCAATCGATTGAATTTGGCTAAAACTTCAATGTCATAACTTTCCAATCGATTGTATTTGGCAAATCCATGTTGTTTTCGTGAACTCAATCGATTGAGTAACAACAACAATCGATTGTTTTGAGGTATTCATTTGATTGGAAAGTATAAACAATCGATTGGTTTAAGCTTTTTACCGTTCTACCTTACAACTTTCAATCGATTGTTTTGTGATATAGTGTAAACCAATCGATTGAGTTATCATTCAATCGATTGTTTTAAAAAACCAATCGATTGAATTTCAAGGAAACACGATTTGGAAGCCATGAACGAACGTAACGAGATCAAAGTTAATTTTTTAATCAATTGGAATTATTAGGATGAATGGAGGATATAATTGGTTGTTATTTTTGTATTTGATTGTTAATAAATATAATAGATAATTGATAAAATAATAATTTATAAAATAAAAAACTATTTTTATAATTAAATAAAATATATGAGGTTAATTTGTAATTAAAATTAGTTCAAAGACTATATAGCAATTGATAAAAAAATTCTAAAAACATGTTTTTTACTTAGACCACTAAGTGGTCCAAAGGTTCCTGGACCACCGAATCCTGAGCCTAGTTTCATAACTAAGTTAAAAAAAATAATAATAATAAAAAGAAGGAAAAGTAAAAAAACAATCTAATGCGACGGTTAATTAGATAGAAAAGTATTTGGTATGTAAAAACGTTAAGAAGCAAGAGAAAGTCGTTGACTAGCAAGGTCACACTTAGTGTCAGCAAATCCAACTCGAGCGTTGACCAAATCAAACTCCATCCACACGTTCTGCTGATGATGATGCCCAATCACATAAGCCTCAATCCCCAACATATCCGAGTTCCCAAAAGTGAAACAATACATCGATTCATTCACCTTATACAGCAACCTTTCACCGGAAACCCTCATCTCCGCCCCCGAAAACACCATTGTCACCGCCGGCACCTCTGCCGCCACACCCCCACCACCACCCACAACACTGTAACACAAGTCCATGGCTCCCTGGAACACAAAGTTCGGATCCTCAACCACCTTCAACATACTCTTCCCCTTCGTTTGATTCAAAAATTCATTCTTTAGCGCCGTATAAACCGACCCAAGAAGGAACGTGAATTGGGTACCCGAATCCACCATTGTTTGACCCGCTCCGGTGTGATCGGGAACAAAAACGGACTTGGGAAGTTGAAGAAGCTTGTCCGAAACCTTAATCCCCTCGAGCTGTACGGTGTAAGCGACGCGGTCGAAGTACGGCAAGGAGGTTGTGGTTTTGACGAGAGGTGTGTATTGGAGAGGCCCAAGCCAGGGAAACGCGGTGGTGGCTCCGAAGAGGAGGACGCCGGAGGAGCCTTCGCCGATGGAGATACAGTAAGAGAATTTGGGAAGGCCAAGTTGGGTTACGAAGGAGAGTGAACCTTGGTTCATGCCTAAAAGACCTGTGGATTTTGAATCCTCGTTTGGGTTTGTGGTGTACCCAGATTCCATGCAGCCGAAGAGAGTGTTGGGTTGTGGGGTGGCTCCGATGGAGAAGGTGTCGGCGGCGAGTGTGCCCTCGTTGGAGGTGGAGTCGGCGTAGGAGACGATGACGTGGCAGAGTTTTTTGGTGGTTGAGTCGCAGGAGACCGGAATGGGTAGGTCTTGAGTTCGAGTCTTGCATATGGAAGAATTGCATGGGGTTGGAACATAGGAAGAAGAGAGAGAAGAGTTGAAGAAGTTGAAGGTGTTGTTGTTTACGGGGTTGCAGTGGAGCCAAGAGAGTTCGCTGCCTGTGTCGAGGACCATGGTAACGTTTTGCGGGGGCGTGCCGACGGTTAATGTGACCGTTAAGGTGACGTTGTGTTGGAATGAGAGCTTTCGAGAATTTGAAGAAGGTTGTTGTGTTTGTTGTTTCAGCGGAAGTAGGAGGAGCGGTTGTTGATTACTTGTTTGGAATTGGAGAAGTGTGATGGAAATTATTAGAGAAATTGTGAGAGTTTGAAGGAGAAGAGGTGTAGAAGAGGCCATGAATTGAGTTAGTGTTATTATTAGTGTGGTGTTGGTTGGTACTTGGTAGATTGGTTTTTATTGTTAGGTCCTCTCTGATGATTAAAATGTTTTTGTTTGGATGGAAATTAAAGAGGCATAAATGGTGGAGGGCGGAGAGGATGGGTCTCTGTTGGATTATTGTACCGTCAGTGGTGCAGTTTTTGGGTTATAAAGATTCTTCTGATGATGTATTGCTAGCTGGATTGTACCAGAGAATCCATGTCATCACATTCCGCGGAAACCAGGGATATTTTGTTTCAACTTTGAATGCAGGCTAATGCATCTTCTATGTTAATTTAAGAGTAAATAGACAAAACATACATAAAAGAGTTTTGAAATGAATACAAATACATACAAAATATCAAAATATATTCAAATAATTATTTTTTATGGATAAAATATTATAATATTAGTGAATTTATAAGGTTTGATATAAAATGTAGTTAATTAATAAATAATTAATTTATAAATTAATATTTTTTTTAAAATTTAGAAAATAAAATTTTATAGTTTAACAAAAAAATTAAAACAAGAATTTTGACACTAATTTTAAAAAATTTGACCTAAGATTTAATCGAAGAAGCTGAACCGAACAAACCGAACTCGTATTGGGTCCAAGGCCAACAAAATCACCAAATAAATGAAGAGCGTATAGCTCTTCTTCCCCAAGAAAAGTGGAAAACACGCTCGGGAGAGGGAGAAAAAGCCAAAAGGGGAGAACTCAAACCCTTGCTTGATTTCAAATCAAGATAACTCTCAATTCAAAGCTCTAATAGCAGCACCATTTGCGACCACGCGGCTAGCGTGTCAAGCTCTACAAAGTCCAGTCCTTGATTAGGTATGGAATCCACTTCTCAGTTTCAGTTTTTTCTTTCCCAAATTTTAAATTCAATGTATAATTATGTTGGATTTTGTTTTAATTCGGTGTTTAGGTTCGAATTAACTTGCAGGTATTGTTGGGTTTAGCTCATTGGAGCTGTAGGTCAGGTAAGCATCCTCAAATTCTTTGTAAAATAATGAATTAGTGAACTCTATATTTATTATAGTGAATATTACGATGTTAGATTGAAATTGGTTGTGGATTGGAGTCAATTTGAGAAATTGGAAGTTTGGAGACTAAGTTTGGTGGCTGGATTTTGTTGGTGAGGAGCTAAGTTTGAGAAGCTTGTGGTGCGGTACAAGGTGAGGTGTTCTGGGTTTAACGGGAAATCGGCCAAGATATGGTTTCGATTTCCTGTATCTAAAATGAAATGTAATGTGAAAACTTAGGCTAGTGACCCTAAGATAGGGATTGAACTGTTGATGCTGTTATTTGGTTAAAAATGATTATGTATGTGGGTAATATCCTTGAAGATTTTGTATTGGTGTTCTTGTTGATGGATTTGAATTTGATATTGGATTGGATATGGATATTGATGAGTTATATTGACTATGGTAAAACTGGAATTATTGGGTTGGAACTTGATGAAAATAGAAAAAATTGGTTGGATGTGGATATAATGTAGTTAATTATATGGAATGAAAATGTTTGATGTTGAATTGGTAAGTTTGGATTGGTTTAAAAAGGATTTGGAATTGGTGTATGTTTGAAAATTGAGGCTTGGTTGTTTATATGAAAATTGTGATTTTGGCCTAACTTTGGCGGAGCATAACATGGTCTCTGGACCTCCGATTTATTTCAAACTTGTTTAGAAAGAAAATTTGGTCCGAGATGTTTATGCCGTTTGAAGAATGGAGGAAAAATATTTTAAAATGAGGAAGTTATGCTTGATCAAAATTTGGAGTGTAAATTAAAAAAATCTGGACTTAGCAGCTTTTTGGTGCTGCTGCATTGTTTGCGTACGCATACATTCCTTACGCGGGCAAAAATGTACGCTCATGCGTACGTGTGACCTGGGATTTTTGCGTACGCGAAATCCTTCGTACGCGAACATTCACTTCTGCTTGATGTATATGCATACGCGTGAAGGGTAATGCATATACGCCTTGGTCCAAATGCGCACTCACGCATACGCGTGACATTTCAGTAATTCACTCTCACGCATACACGTGGCTTACGTGTACGCGTGACCCTGTTTTCAGCACACATGAGTTTCGTGTTTTTAAAACCAAATTTCAAACCTTTATACATCTATTTTCACTCTTTCAACCCTAAATCTTAGTAGTAGGCCTAGTAATAAGATGAAGCTAGGGAAGAGGAGGTACCTTGGAGGTGAAGTAAGGTTAGAAAATGATGATTCATATAAGAAAAATGTGGATACATGAGGTATATGTGATGCCATAGTAATGATGAATGGTTATGAAATGATTATGAATGACTATGAATGAATTTGATGATTGTGACTTCATTCATGATGAGAATGTGTAAGTTTTTCTCTGTTGTAAGGTGTGTCGGACACTATATCCCATGAGTGTGACGGGCACTATATCCCAAGAGCATGGCATGTCGGGGGCTATATCCCATGAGTGTGGGAGCACCTTACCTTGGGAAGTGTGTCAGGTACTATATCCCATGAGTGTGACGTGTAACACCCTACCACATTAAGCTTTACGCTTAAGTCGTAAAACAGAGGTGGTGTGGTATTACGACCTCTAAAATAAAATGAGTACACATAATAGCAGAAGAATTATAATATGCTAGGAGCCTTGAAGAATAGAGGAAATAAAAATCGCGAATATAAAAGCGCAACGCTCGAGAAATGAGTTAACTTGCGTGCAAAGAAAGCTACAGCTATCAAGTGTCAAGTAACCCAAAACAGGAACAGAGAGTCAAAGATACAAAATAACGAGCTCCTGACTCAGCCTGCGAAGTCAAGACTGGCCGGAGAATATACACACATATATACATATATATACATATCCAAAACCCAAATGTACATAAACAAAATCCTGCCTCTCCATACACCTCTAGGAGGATCAAAAAGAATAAGTTATGTGGAGAGAAAGCTAAGTACATATATATACATCATAGGATAACAAAATAACCCAGTAACCACTCCGCTTCAAGAGTCCAGACGCCTAACGAGATGCCTCTCGACCTGCATCTGAAAAACAACAACATAGTATGGAATGAGAACCGGAGGTTCTCAGTATGGTAAAGGTGCCACACACATAATATATAAGGTCCTGGGAATGCCAGAGGCAATCCTAGAACGCCGACACTCAGATTATAGAGCTTAAAGTATTAAATAGAAGCCATAAAAGGTGGTTTACTAAGGATATTTAAACCTAACTTAACTTAACCTTAAATCTAAATCCCATTCTGCCATTCCTCCTTACCTCCAACTCCATCATGCATTTTCACAGACAAATAAACAAACAAAGGCAAGCACAAGAAAGTTACAAGTACTGCAGATAACAAATATACATTTAACATGGCAAGTACATTTAGGCAAACCCAGTTAATACACAAGCAAGTAATTCAAGTAATATGCATATGATGCATGCCTGTCCTATGGCTGATGAGGCTCATCTGTCGGTTATCCACCCAACCCGACAAGTCTGAATTGTACTTAGACTGTCCCCCGACGTGCATCCCCAAGAGTCTATGCATAGTTTTTCTCAAATAATCAATAATACTCAATGGGGGTAACATTCCCGGGAATTTATATAGTGCCCGGTTACACACTTACGTCGTAGGGTCAACAGAGTATCGAGTTTTCAACCTGGTACACGTGGTGGCAAGCCACGGCACTTAATCCAGGGAATCTCGTATCTCAGATTATTCAAATTCATAAGCCATATAAATAATTCAATTATAATTCATCAACTTCAACATCATTCTCAATCGCATTTCATTCATCATCATACATCAATCATATTCAATCCTTATCCTTCATTATCACACCTCCTATTCCGTCCATCAATAGTTCCAATTCAAAACATAACTCATTCTTTTTTAAATGAATCAAACTTAAAACATACTCATTTTCTTAATAATTCTAAATCAAACCATATAACCTTTGAATCTAAATCTTTTTAAATAATCATATAAACAAAATCTCTAACTTTTTATAAAATTTCGGCAGCATCTCCTCTAAAACTCGGACTTTGCCACCCTTTTCGGGTCCAAACCTGCTTTCTTTTCAATTCAACATACCATTCCTCATTATCATAACAATCTCCACAAAAAATCTACCTCAGATCAACAATTAAACTCATACAATATTCAAATCCAACAACCAAAATTCAACTAAGAGTCATAGTTCACAAATCCTAGGCTTTTAACACAAAATACCTCAAATCAATAATTCACCGAATCATTAATTAATCAACAAGCACCAAACCAACCATGTTCATCAACAATAACATTCAACTATAATTCTCTCCAAATTAACATAACAACATTCACCATCCAAAATTAATAACTAATTATCCAATAAACTTCAACCAATTATATTCATCGACAAATTACTAAATATTAAACATACACCTGCATTCCAACTTATCCTATGGTCATCTAGCTTAAGTTTTCATAGAACATTATATATTAAATGCGAGAAACCTAAACCATACCTTGGCCGATTTTCACGTAACGACTAAAGCTATTTATTCAAAACCAAGACAGCCCCTCAAAAATTAACTAATCCGCTTCCTCCAAGTTCCAGTATTCACAATTTCAAGCTCCAATTATTTATTTTCAACCTAATACACATTCATAACACATATATACCCAATTTAATACTCAAAGCTCAAATTTAATGAAATTAAAATATAATTATCGTATCCTCACCTTACCCAAGCTTCACATAAGCAAGAGTGAACATTTTTCTCAAGCTAATTGGATCCTAAAACATCAAAAATCAAAGAAACTCAACCTTCACATTCAAAAATCCAAAAATTGGGGGAAAAGAGGGCTGAGATTGATTAAACAAGTTACTCGTAAAATTGTTCCGGTAGAAATGTAGAGCTCGACGCGGTGGACGCGTGGCTGCAAACGGTGCGGCAATCGGAGCTCGGACGGAGAAGTTACGGGGGTTGAAAGGTTACCGTAAGGGTTCGGGAGTGTTTTTCTTCTCCCTGGGGCTTTTCACGCTGCAGCTGGTGAAATGGAGAAGAATGGCTTTCGGGCTCATTAAAAGTGTGGGTCCGGTTGGACCGACAGCCCGGTTCGGGCCCGGTTCAACCGGTTCGGCCCGTTCGGTCTAATTTTGGACCGTTTTCTTCGAAATTGGTGTCAAAATTCTCGTTTCGATGAGCTCTATCCTAATTTAATATAATATTCACATTTATAATCCTCCTTATTAAAAATTAATTTATTAATTAATTTAACCGGGGTTTACATGACGGGCACCATATCCCAAGAGCGTGGCATGGCGGGCGCTATATCCCATGAGTGTGGGAGCACTTGTCCCAGAAAATGTGACGGGTACTATATCTTATGAGTGTGACGGGCACTATATCCCGAGAGTGTGACGGGTACTATATCCCAAGAGTGTGGAGGCATGTCAGAGAGATGATATCCGAGTTAGTTGCCGGGTGTGTTGGGTTCTGGTAAAGTAACCGACACCTGAGTTCACGGCCAGTAGAAAAGGCATGCATCATACGCATCTATTTGTCTTGTTTGAGTTTACATTATTTGGGATTGCCATTGTGAGATTACTATACTTACTTGCTATATGATTTTCTTGCTGTACCTGCATTCTACTTGTGTTTGCTTTGTCTGTGTGGTTCTATCGGAATTTTGGAGGATTGGAGGAAAGGTGATGATTTTAAGGGTTAAGTTAGAATTGAGCTAAGTTAGAACTCTTTAGATACCTTGCCTTAATTTATGATCTTAATGTTAATTTTAAGTTTAAATCTATTGTCGGAAGTTCTAGGATTGCATTCGGCTTTCTCACGACATTATATGTTAGATATGTGGGCACTGTTACCACGTTGAGAACCTCTGGTTCTCACCCATGCGGATTTTGTGATTTTCAAATGCAGGCCAGGCGGCATCTCGCTGAGGCATGCTAAAAGCTTCTGATTAGCGAAGATCCTTATCTTTTGGGGATCTTTTTGGTTATATGTATTTATTTAGATACTTAATATCTCCACTGCTTTATGCATTTGATGTATTAGCTTCCTCTTAGAGGTTATTTTGGAGAAACAGGCTCTATAGCTTTGTATTTTAGGTTCTTTTGGGTTTCCTATATATGTATATGTATAGATATACTTATGTGCTCGGGTCAGTTTATCTTCGTGAGTCCAGTCTTGAGTTTTGTTATTTGTATTTTGAAACTCTTAAGATATAATTTTGTTAGCTTGCTCTATCTTATTTCGTTACTTTATCGCTTTGTGAATATTGCGCTTTTTGTTTTACCGAATTTTTGCTTTCTTCCTTTTCCTTCAAAGGCTCCTAGAATAAAATATCATTGCTATGTTATATAAATATATTTTCTTTTAAAGGTTGTAGTGCCTCGTCACCTCTGTTTTATATTTTAGATGTAAAGTTTTGTGTAGTAGGGTGTTACATTTAAAACATATTTTTATCTATAAAAATCAATTTTTAAATGTATTTTAATATTTACAAATTTTATTCTTTTGTTTATTTTAATCTCAGTTCAAAGTATATAGTTATAAAAGACAATAGAGATATATAAACTTGAGTTTACATGAGATATTCGAAAATGGAAATAAGTACAAGACAAAAGTCAGTATGGGAATATATATATAAACTAAAATAATAAAATAAAAAAAATTGTGACATAATAAGATTTAAATGATAGTCACATATTTCTCTCATGAATATACTTGATAAAAATTGAGTATAAATCAAAAATTAAAGAGTTTGAAGGTTAGTTCACGTATTGATGTAGAAATTATAAACAGAGAATAAAGTTTATAACACAAGAAAATTAAACTGAATTTTATTCATTGAGATAATAGCATTGTGTCTTAGAATTGGGGAAGTTACACTATATTTAGAAGATACAAGTGTTGTAGGTACTAATAAAAAAACAAAATTTATAAAATAATAGAATTAAGAAGTTAGTTTACTTTATAATTAATCGTTTACTTATATTCACTTGTAGTCTCTCTTAAATTTAGCGACTCTAAATTTGTGAAATAAAGGTGATGAGAGAGGTTTTAGAGAAAGATGTTTCCTATCTAATCTATGGAAGATATATAGAGGACATAAAACTCTTTTTGATTCACCATTTTCTTGAGATAATGAAAGTCAATTTTCATATGTTTGCATCTTGTATGGAGTATTGGGTTAATAACTAATGAACAAATGCTTTGATTATCATATTATATAGTAGGTGCTATTGGTTGTTCAGCTCTAAGTTTCTTTAGAAATTGTTGAATAGAGATCAATTCTGATTGAATTGCTGTCATACTTCTATATTCTGTTTCAGTGCTATTGCAGCTAATCTTGGTATGTTTATTGCTTTTTCATGGCATAAGATTGCTTCCTAAGTATACATAATAACTAGTGATCGATTTTTTGTCCTCTAAATCCCTTGTCCAATCTGAATATGTAAATGCAAGTAGTCTTAAGTTAGTTCATTTTTGAAATCTAATAATACCTATTGATACTATACCTGCCACATATTTTAGGATTATTTTCATAGCTTTTCAATGCTTAATTGTTGGTAAATGCATGTATTGAGAGACCTTGTTAATTGAAAAAGTAATATCTACTCTAGAGATAGTCAAATATTAAAGGGATCTCACAATTTTTTTATACTGTGTTAGATTCTGAAAATGCTCAGCACTATTGGATGTGAGCTTCAAAGTTGAGACAATTATGGATTGGCATTGAATTTACAGTGTCTATCTTAGCTTTTTATAACAATTTCTAGCATACTTATGGTGAGTGACTATGATAGATCCATCTGTTATATAGTAAATTCAAACCCAAAAAAATAACTAAGTTTATTAAGATCTTTGAGTGGAAAGATTTTATTTAAGTCAGAGATAAATTTATCTATTTCACCACTGTCTCTACCAATGATAACAATATCATCTATATAAGCCAAAAGAAAAATTGTAGATTTAGCAATGTATTTGACAAACAATAAAATATCTTATTTAGTTCTAGTAAAACCAAATTGTAACAGAGTTGCAGTCAATATATTGAACCAAGCTCTTGGAGCTTGCTTCAATCCATAGATTGCTTTGTTTAGTTTGCAAATCTGTGGTTTATTTCAAATTGATAACCTACTAGTAGGAATATGTATATCTTTTTTTCAAAAATATCATTAAGAAAGGCATTATCAAAATCGAATTACTTTAAGGTCCATTCAAGAGATAGAGTAATAGTAATCACAATCTTCATTGTAGTTGACCCCACAATTGAACTGTATATTTAACTGTAGTTGATGCCTTCAACCTGCAAAAATTTTTTGCAACTACCTTGACTTTGTATTTAATTATGTTGTCTAAAGAGTCCTTTTTTATAGAAAAATCCATTTAAATTCTATAACAATTTTATTGTTTGGTAAGTTAACTAGATCCCAAATTTTACATCTGGTTAAAACTTGAATTTCAGCATCTATAGCACTCTTCCAGTGTGAACACTGAAGAGCTTACTTAATATTTTTTAAAGTGTTATTAGTTAAACCATAAAGTTTTTCTAAAGTAGTAGCTAAAGCCCGAGGTTTTTTATTTCTAATTTTTTATCTTCTCAATATATTATGAGTATTATAAGATGTAGTATTAGTAGTATTTGTAAAATTTTCAAAAGGTAAACATATTTGAAGGCCTGAAATTGGAATAGGAGAATCTTGTCTAAGACTAGTATCAGAAGAGGTATCATCAGGACCTTGAGTGTCAAGGAAAGTAGATGATGAGAGTGAATCTGGTGTTTCTATAGGAGTTAAAGGTCGAGAAGGTCTATTATGATATGTAGGAGATTTCTATGATGATGATAGAGTGCTAAAAGTGAAAATTGGTAAGTCATTAGATATATCACTTTTTTGAGCAAAAAATTTTGTACTTTGGTCATTATCTACAAATAATTTATCAAAATTTGGAGTTAAAGAGGTTGAACTTAGTAATTGAGTGAATTTGGTCACACATGGTGACTTGCTCCTTAGTCTAGGTACCATATAGATTCTTGATAGTAATAAAGATTGGAGAAGTAGGCTCGGGATTAATGAAATTGAGATGACGATGATGGTGGTTGGGTATTAGAGTAGACAAACATAGAATTTTGTGATTGTAAACTATTGTCATAGGCTTGAAAATTAGGATCAAATCTATAGAAACATGTTTGAATCACATGACCTTGGTGACCACAAAATTGGCGCTGAGGTCGATTACCTTGATTAGTAAAGCAACCTCCTCTTTCAAACCTTCCACCTATTTCTCTTCGAGACAAAGAACCTCTATTAGATTGAAAGTTAAACTGTGATTGTGTTTGTGCAAGATTTGTCATGAAAATTCCATCTTGTGATTTTTTATATCTTTCCAACATGTCATCATAAGATTTGAGAAAGGACTCAACTTCAGACACTTTGTAAGTGGATAATTTTGATAATACAAAAGTGTTAAAGACTATACTCCTTTAGTAAGCCATCAAGAATTATTGAGATATGGTCATCTTATTAAATTTGATATCCAATGGTGTGTAAGGAATCAACCAGGTCTTGAATTTTTTAAAGATAATCCGGTACTAAGCCAGTTTTTTTTTATTGATTTCAATTGAACTTTCAAACTTTGAATTCTTGTAGTTGAAGGCTCAAAGAAATAATCATTGAGTGTATCCCAAATTTCATGAAATTGATAATAAAGCATATTATTCTTGAGGGGCTTGGTAAGTGATGCGAAAATTTGGGTTAATAAAGTGAGATCATCAAATCTCCATTATTTGAAGGCTTCAGTTTTAGTTTGTCTTCTTGGCAATTTATTTTTTATATTGTAGAATTTTGGTTTGGTAAAAGTAATTTTTAAGACTTAAACTCTGAATTGTAAGCAACATTTGATGTCTTTATGTATTATAATTGTTGTCATCCAATTTATCAGAAATTGCATAGATGAATTTTTTAATTGAAGATTCTAATAAAGTGATTGATATAATTGAACACCGTGTAAAGAAAATAAAAAAATTCATGAAAAGAAAGATAGACAAAAAAAAAAACATGAAAGAAAAAAAAAGAAATAATATATAAAAAGTAAAATATTAGACTCTAGATTCCATGATAACAATTGAGTATGAATCAATAATTGAGAGCATGAAGATTAGTTCATACATAGATGCAGAAATTATAAATAGAGAGTAAAGCTTGTAACACAAACTGAACTTCATTCATTGAGATAATAGCATTGTGATTTGGAGGTGGGAAGCTACACTATTTATAAGGTTTGTTTTAGTAAGCTTCTAAAAAAGGATATTTTTTTTAATTATCTTTTTTTAAAAGATTTTTTTAAAAAATAAAAAATAATTTTATATTTAAATATTTTATATAAAAAGATCTTTTTATTTATTAATTAAGTTTGGATGCAATTTATTAAATACGTTAAAAAATATTTTTCTATCAATTTAATGATATTCAAATAAAAACAAGCACATAAAAAATACAAATATTGTAGGTACTACTAAAAAAATAGAAAATAATAGAATAACAAAACTAAAAAGTTAGTTTAACTTTACAACTAACTCATAATACTAATGCTTGAAGATTAGAAAGCACTTCAAACAGAAATTAAGTTCAAAATTTATAATATTTTTTGTTTTAAAATTATACTATATATTTAATTTAAGATTTAAATATTTAATATTTATTGTTTTTATTATATGATTTAATGTAGTCTTTGTTTAAATGAATAATCCCTATGAGAATTCTATAAATTGTGTTTCTTCATAAAAGATGGAAATGAAAAGGAATATTTTCTTGTGAAAAAAAAGAGAATTGTGATGTGAAAAAAATTTAAGATGCGAGATAAAGAGTAGAGAATAAAAAAGATAATATATTAGTCTCTCGTACAAAATATTTTTTTTTAATTTAAATTAATGAAGGCGAGTGAAAGATAATACAATCGGTAAATTCACAATTTGTTTACAATGATTCCAAGCAGGATCAGCCTCCCCTCTATTATTATAAACTCTATGATTGTCACAAATACTAAAAATAAAAAAGGGCTATGTGTCCATGCCACCAACTAATTCCTAAAAGAAAAACAAGAGCTTCCTCGGCAAACCAATAGAACTTACCTTGGGACCAAGAACAAGCTCAAAATAAGAGGAAGGACTTCTCACAATCTCAAGTACAATGGCTAGTTGGAAAGCCTTTCCATTCAAGCAAAAGAAACACAGCAACACAGCAACAACTAATGATAATCAATAACCACCAAAGTTCACTAATGATAAGCAACAACGAATTTAACTATTCAATCGAAGTTTACTAAAATTTCTTCAGGTTCAACAGCAACTCTAAAAAACCAAACAATAACAGCATCTGCCAGATTCAACAATAATTCTAACTAAAATTTATATCAACCAAAGAAATAATAGAAAGAACAGAAATAACAACTCTAAAAAACTAACATTCAACAAATAGAAAGAACAACAAAAACTCTAAAATTTGCTCAAGTTTACCAAAATTAACATTGAATCAGAGAAAGAATAGCAACAACAACTCTAAAAAACCAATATTCAACAAACAGAAAGAACAGCAACAACTCTAAAATTTGCTCAGGTTCACCAAAATTAATATTGAATCACAGAAAGAACAGCAACAACAACTCTAAAAAACTAACATTCAATAAACAGAAAGAACAGCAACAACTCTAAAATTTGCTTAAGTTCACCAAAATTAGCATCAAACTAGAGAAATAACAGCAACAACTCAAAAAATTAAATAAAATAGCAACAACCATATTCAACAACCACTAGAATCACCAAAATCAACATTGAACTAGAGCAAGAACAAGATCAAAAATTGGAGCTCGCCTGGTAGAGAAGATGACCACTACCACCACCACCGGGAGCAGATGTTGCTTCACTGGTTTCGATGAAGCGAACGCAGGGTCACAGACTCACGGTGAGAGACTAAGAGAGCGATGAGGTGAGAGACCTAGAAACTGAGAGTGACGAACTGACAACGCTGAGGGAGCGACGAACTGAAGACGAGAGGAGAGACGAGGTGAGGATGAAGGGATGTTGGCACCGAGCTCGAGAGAGTGACGAGGTGAGGGTGAAGGGATGTCCGTTGCCGACGCCGGGCTCGAGAGAGCAGAGACAAAGAGACGAGGGCTTGGGAGGGGGTGGTTGAGTTCTACTCTACGACGCCAGGGAGTTAGGGTTCATTCAAAGAGGGGGTGGGTGGGCCAGAAACGATGCGGTTTCAGGGAAAAAAAATAAAAAATTAATAAACATGACCCGGACCGGGTTGGATTAACCGGCTAGGTCACCGGGTTTGCATGAAACCTGTCGAGTTGAACCGGGTCTGTTGCGGAAACGGTTCAATGAGTGGCTCAGACCGGGTGACCAAATTTCTAGTCGAACCGGCCGGATCGAGCCGGATTTGATAACTATGGTAGAGATTGTTCTGTCATCATTCTTTTATTGTCATTCCTATATATGTATCATTCTCGTATTAGTTTTTTTTAAACCATCTTTTAATATTTTAGGCAATTATACAAAAAAATTAAAAAATTAATTTTACTACATTAAGAATGTATTGAGTTAAGAAATTAACTAACTTAATTGATGATGATAAACATTATTTTATTAGATTAAATATCTAATTGGGTTTGATTATGTTTCATTAAGTTTTGCAGGCCAAATCAAAAGGAACAGCAGCCCCAAGTGCAAGGAAACCAAAACACTACTGGTGGGTTGACTAATAAATAAAACCCAAATGAAAATAACAAAGAATCCACATGGGCTAAGAGGTAAGTAAAGATAATCCAAGCCCAAGGCACATCACTCAAGCTGAAGCCTCCCAAAGCACTTCACATGTTTGCTTCAGTAAGAATCAGAAAGAAAGAGAAAGAGAGAGCTTCGTTCTTCTTGTTCTTTCATTAGAAAAGAAAGAGAGAGAAAGGTAAATCACAAAAAGCTAATGTCTAATCACCCTAATTAAATCAAGCTAAGCTAAGTCAGAGATGGCCATGCCATGGTTCACATCCTAAAAGGAAAAAGAGGTTAGCTACAAAGAAGAAAGAAGAAGAAATCAGAAGCTAAGGCAAAATCAAATCTTAGGAAAATCAGAAAGATCTTTCCATTATTGGTACCCCAAAATAATTTGCTGAAGCTTCCTTTTCCCTCATACCCATTTCTGGTTAAATGAAGAAAGAAGCCTTTGATCTCTGCTACTGTAAATCAAGGGTTCACAAAGTTTCTTGGAGCCAAAGCACATCATCAATGATTCAGATTCAAGTTTACCTTTGAAACTTGTATCTTTGCTGATCTAAGGCTTTCGGTCAAGCAAAAAAGGGGTCTGTTCCGGCATTCCATATTTAGAGGTAAATGGAAGAAAGTGAAAGGTGAGTTGGTGAAGCACACAGCTCAAGGAGTTGACCTAGGAAGAACAACCCAGCAACATGCAAGAAAATAAAAGAAGATTTTTTTTTTTCATTCAAAAGCAAGGAGAGATAACCAGAGTTTGGTAAGTTGTGTTCTGAGAAGAGTTCCCTGAAGAAGTTCCTATACTTGGACAGTGCTTTCTTTTAAAGAATCATTCCGCCAAAAATGAAGAACTGAATCAGAGACATGCAAATCTAGTTTATCACATAGCAAAGAGGCTGTTGATTAGTCAATCTCCTTCATGTTTTTACAGATTGTATTTTACTTTTCAATGTTTATCTTTCTGTAATTTCTTGAGGTAAAAGGCTAAATGAGTGAGTCATTGAAAGAGCCTAAGAGAGAAAAAGGCAGAGAGATACACATGAGTAAAAAGCCTAGAGTTAATTTCAGATTTCTTTAGGTAAGTCTGTGTCTTGTATCTTATACCTGTGAGGTACCCCTTTCTTAGTTGGGTGAACACTAAAAGTGAAGAGTTAGGTATTAGCATAGCCAATGTCAAGTTAGGTTAGAACTTGAGTGTGAAAGGATTGTATCAATCCTATAGAATTGGTGTATGTAATACTTTAACTATAGTAAAAATTTCACCACTGTTGTGGTGAAGACTGGATGTAGGTTGCATTGCACAAGACAACTGAACCAGGATACATGATGGTGTCAACTTCTCTCTTCTCTGCTATGTTCTGTTTTCTGGTATTCATGAGACAAAAATAAATTGTCTCACAAATTTTCGCTGCTGAGTCCAAACAAAATCAGAATTAAAAGTTTGCTTTAAAAGGTCATTTCAGTAACTTAAAAGAAAGGCATAGATTCAACCCCCTTCTCTAAGCCTACTACGACCTTCAGAATGTAATCGAATTTAGGTTTTAGTATTTAATACATTAAAAATTTGTATTATATATAAAAAATACTTATTTTAAACAATTCAGCTATACATTCAAGTACTTTTAGCAATCAAGTCTAATCAAGTTGGCCCAAACTCAACAAAAACTATTTTTATCACACCAGCATGTACACACGTGCGTTTCAATAACGCAAAACATATCCTTTTTCGTCTTCGTCTTCTCCTTCTCCTTCTCCTTCTCCGTTTCCTCCTCCTCCTCCTTCTTCTTCTTTTTCTTCTTTCAAATTCACGCACGTAGATTCTTTTTCTTCACGCATGTAGATTCTTTCGTTATCGTCATCACCAACAACACCAACATTTTACTAACATCTTTATTAGTTCTGATTTTCTCTGGTACCATCATTAAATAATTTCGGTTTATTTTTTAGTTTATTTTGGTTCATTTGTGAATTAATTTCGGTTTATTTGTGTGTTTTTTTTTAAGTAAAAAAGCTCAACACAACAAGGTGGAGCAAAAGAAAAGAAACAAAAACTCATAATGCTAAAAATAACAACCCCTAGCCATCTTTGGCATTGCCATCAACAACCACAGGGTTCACCACCAATCCACTCATCGTAACTTATAAATGATCTGTTAATAATATCCACTATACTTGAACCTTAATTTTTGAAGATTCTATCATTTCTTTCTAGCCAAATTGTCCAGATGACCACAAAAAAACCAACCAACCACCGCTTCCGTTCCATCTTTCTTGCTGATATATTCGTCCAACTTTCATAGTGTTGCTTGAGCGTACCTGGAATAGTTCATATCCTTCCAAGAGCGAACAACCAAGCACACCACACTTGCCAAGTGAGCTCACAACCAATGAACAAGTGAAAAATAGTTTCAACAGATTTATGACATAAAACACACATGTTATCATTCTGGCCAATAGCATCTAATCTATACAGTCTTTCCCTTGTAGGGATGGCAGTAGTACCCGTACCCGCGGGTACCCGTCCCGCCCCTACCCGATCGGGGCGAGTTTGAACCCAACTCGGAGCGGGGCGGGTCTAAATCGTGGCGGGTTGATGAGCGGGGCGGGGCGGGGTCGGGTTCAGGCTAAACCCGCCCCTACCTGTCCCGGAGTGCATATATATATATATATATATAATTTTTTAGTGATTAGCTTCAGCCTTCAGTTCTCACCGCCACTCAGTTTGTAACTCGATTAGGGATTTAGGGTTAGCAACCCCTTCCTCCTCAGCTCTTCTCCTCTCCAAGACCATAGCCTCGCCGCCTCGGTTCAGTTCAACCCAGTGCTTGCCGTCGAATCTGCTCCAGTTCCGTGACTCGTTAAAGTCGCATGTGCCTGTCGCTCCTCCTCCGCTCAGCTCGTCTAGTCGTCTCTGCCATCTTCGCAAGTCGCAACTCATTGAATCGTCTGATTCGTCTCAGCATCGCTCCTCCCTCCGCCACCTCCGCCACCTCCGGTCGACCCTCTCCTCCCGTGTCATCCTCTCTTTGCTCCCTCCAGTCCTTGCATTCACAACCTTCGCCGCCGCTATCGCCGCCTACAACTCCGCCGTCTCCGCACACTTCCTGCTCCCGGAATATTTCCCAGTTCTCAGGGCTTCTTCTCTGCCTTACCAGCCCGCACCCGCCCTGGCCCTCCTCCTCATTTTTTGAACCGAGGCTTCATACGCAAGGTTGGTACTCAGATTTCAGATAATGGTGTGAAAGAAAAAATTATACTTTTCTGCTTCGTAATAAAATTGTTCACTCAAGTAAATATTACTTGATTTATGATATTGTATCATTGGATTCTGTAGCTGATTTCGTCAAGTGGGATAAGTCTTTAGTTGTTGAATTTCAATTTTCGAAAAGCAATGCTACTATAACCGTAAAAAACAAGGGGAGAAAAAGGAGGAGATTTCAGTGTTTCTGTGAAATGTTAATATCATGAACTTTTATATGATTATAGTCCACCTTAAATGAAATGTTAATATTGAAATACATCTTGAAATACTATAAAAATGCTTGAACTTTTATATATCAGTTGCTCACTTGCTTGCAATCTTTTAGCTGCAGGGCTTTCTTTATTAGTTGCAACCAAAACAAACTTAATTTCAATTTAAAATTTCAAAATTCAAAACTCAACAGATTAAATAAAGTAAAAATAAAAGAAGAAAATCACTCCGCAATGCTTGCTTATTATTCTAAACCGCTCCACTTCTTTATAGTATTATTATTGTTATTACAATTACTAATACTATTTACCATCTGCATTCAAAAACTAATTAAAATTACAAAACACCATGTTCACTAATCACTACCACTTGTGAAGGAACTTTCACCCTTTTCTCACTAATCACTACTCTCAATTATTATTATTCTCAAATGGGATAAGAATCAGATTACAAAAGCCAACTGGTATTAGAGATTTGCTCAATTTCTACACGTTCTGTTATATGTGTTCATAGACTTGTCCCTAACAAAACTAATAAGCCACCTTTCATTGATTGGTACTGCATTCTTGGAGTAAGTATTAACATTTCTAATGATGACCCTTTTCCTTTTTGGTGCTAAAGTTTGTAGCTTTTATCTTGGTTCTTCTTTATCATGAACTTTTATATGATTATGGTCCACCTTAAGTGAAATGCTTCTAAATTATTTTATGACCTTAACCTGAATGGTGTATCTGCATGAACTTTGATGGTAAGATATCAATATGAGCAGCAGAGATATTCCTTCTAGCACTCTGATCTCTCCTAGTATAATCAAAGCTGTTAAATTTTCAAATATCGATCTGATCATGGAAGCACTTGATTTTGGGTTATTCAAGAATTATTATCAGCTTAAACTAAACTATAAGGTGATAGCTTTTCCTTGATTTAACCGAACTAGTTGGTTGTCAACCACCACTACTTCTCCTGGCAGAAAACAAAAAGAAAAAACCACCCTTACCTAATTAATGAACCTTTTTAAAGTTACTATTCTATTTGTAATATTGAATTTGTAATGTACCTGTTATAGGATTTTAAAGGAAGTGAATGCATACATTTGGCTCGACTACTTTAATTGTGCATTCTGATTTGGTTTATTCTAATTTTATAATTATACATTTATGATATGATTTATGTTAATTTTATACCCTCATGTATTTTAATTTTATTGATATAGGTGTTTTCAAATTACTTCATGGCTAGTAATGCTAGAGAAGACACACAAAGCAACAGTGTTGCTCCAAATGATAATGAAGTTGAAGTTCAAAGTAATGCTAATCCAACTTCAGAAACTCCACAAGCAACGGATAATGTTTCAACTCCAGAAAGATCAACTCCTAATGAAGGTGACATTAAGACTCATGTTAAGAGTGCTTACTGGGAGTATTTTGATCGTTTGAAAGTTGAAGGAGAATGGAAGGCGAAATGCAAGTTTTGCAAGACTGTGCTTAGTGCAAATCCGAGGAATGGTACCAAGTCATTGCGGAACCATGTGGATCGATATTGCAAGAGAATAAAGGTGGCAAACTCTAGGCAATCATCAATTATTGAATCATTGTCAAAACAATCACAAAAGCAAAAAGTGAATGGAGATGGTTTTGTGTTTGATCCTTCATTTACAAGAAAATGTGTTGCTGAAATGATTATTTTGCATGAGTATCTATGAGTTGTGTGGACTACCATGGATTGAGGCGAGCTTTTGCTTCAATGCAACCAACTTTTAAAATGCCTAGTCGAAACACTATCAGAAAAGGCATCTTGAAGATGTATGGGGACGAGAAGCGGAAGTTAACCCTTCAACTAGATGAAAATGATAGTAGAGTTGCAATAACTAGTGATATGTGGACTTCCAACCAAGAAAAAGGATACATGGTTGTCACAGCTCACTATATTGATACTTCGTGGAAGTTGCATATGCGCCTATTGAGGTACTTTAAATATTTTATAAACTTTTATACATTGTGTTGTTTTCATATGTTGAGCTAGGTTAATCTAAAAATGCATGCATGTTTGTTAATCTTTTCAGCTTTTGTTATGTTCCTTGTCCCCATACAAGTGAAGTTCTCACTGAAACGTTGATGAAAATATTGTTAGAATGGAACATTGATAGAAAATTGTCCACTGTTACATTGGATAACTGTTCTACTAATGATGCTATGATAGATGGATTGTTGGGGCGTTTGGATTCTTCATTCTTGATGTTGGAGGGTAAATTGTTACATATGCGTTGCTGTGCTCATATATTGAATTTGATTGTGAAGGTTGGCTTAAGTATTATTAAGGAAAGTATAGAAAAAATTCGTAGTAGTGTATTGTATTGCACTGCAACACAGAAAAGACCGAAACTTTTGTGAGTTGGTGTGCTAAAACAGCGATCTCATTTACTAGGAAATTAGTTCTTGATTGCCCAACTAGATGAAACTCAACTTATTTGATGTTAGAAACTGCTTTGTTATATAAATCTGTCTTTCCTAGGTTAAGGTAGAAGGAACTCCAATATAAAACTGTGCCAAGTAATGAGGAATGGGAACTTGCGAAGGAAATATGTGACAGATTGAAATTGTTTTATGATGTTACTCAACTGTTTTTTGGGTCTAAATTTCTGACTGCTAATCTTTATTTTACTTTGGTTTGTAAAATAAAAGTGTCATTGGATGAATGAGAAATTTCTACTAATCCGTTAATTGCTAATATGGCATCTAACATGAAGAAGAAATTTGAAAAGTATTGGGATGAAATTCATGGCATTATGGGTGTTGCTGCTGTTTTAGACCCTAGGTACAAGATGGTTGGGGTTGAGTTTCAATTTGAAAAAATGTATCCAGATCCAACAGAATGCTCCAAGCAAGTTGATAGAATTCATCAGTTGTGTAATGAGTTGGTTAATGAATACACTCAAAAAATGAGTTATGATGTGTCACATGTCGGTGTTGGTGTTGGTGTTGGTACAAAAGAACTTAATGAAAGTGGAAATGCAAGTTCATTTGGGGGTGATGATTACATGGTGTATCTTAAAAGAAGAAAAATGACAAGGAGTTCATATGTGAATGTTGAGCTTGATCATTATCTTGAGGAGGAAATTCATCCTCCAAATGATCCTAACTTTAATGTTTTGAAATGGTGGAAGAACAATCAGATGAAATAAAGTTCTTGCAAAAATAGCTAAGGATATATATGCTATTCTGGTGTCCACTGTTGCCTCTGAATCTGCTTTTAGTACAAGTGGTCGTGTGATTTCTCCTCATCGTGCAAAGCTCAAATAAGACATAATTGAAGCTTTGATGTGTGGCCAAAGTTGGTTGTGGGCACCTTTGGGTAGTAAAGGTGATATATTGATTAATCTTCATTTATGTTAATTTTTTCATAGTACCAATTAATTTGTTAATTGTTATCTCTTTTAATTTTCAGGTTTAAATCTTGATTTGCAAACTTTTAATGATGATGAAGATGTTGAAAGTGATCAAGAATAAGGGTTGAAGATCATTTTATATCTAATATTGTAATTTTTTTATTATGGTGTTAAATTTGTAGTGATCTAACAATATCTTTTTTTTTTAATTTCAAGTTATTTTAGCTAATGACATTGTATGAATTTTATGTTTGTATTTTAATTTATCTATTATGAATTTTAAATTTTTGTCTTAATTTATATATGAATAGGTAAAAATTAAAATATTTAATTTTTACAGGGATGGGTCGGGGTGGGGCGGGTACCCGCAGGGGCGGGTTCGAGTTCGGCTATTTACTACCCGCGGGTAGTTATGGGGGCGGGTAGTATATGCTTGTCAGGACGGCGGGGCGGGGTCGGGTAGGGCAAAAACCCGCCCCTACCTGCCCCACTACCACCCCTATTCCCTTGTATTCACCCTACCAACCAGTACAAACCAAGTAAACAACTCAATCCTTGGTGGGACGAATCCTCTCCAAATAGTACTAGTAAAGCTATAGCTTGTGATATCCGCAGGAAGTACCTCTGCCTGCAATACCTGCACAAATGAGTTAGTAGAATAAACACCTTTTTTTTTTTATCAAATTTTCATATCACTCTGTCCTCTCTCTCAGTTGTCAGTTTCACTGATTGCAGAACCGCATGAAGCTGGTTTACTAGTTCTAGCTCCAATTGAAGTAACTCTCATCGCCACTGGAAATTCTAAATTCACTCTAACCCATCCCAGAACCCACAATCTCCTATGACAAATCTTTGAAGATTTGAGACCAAAAAAAGTCTTGGAAAAGTAACTTTCAGAACACCACAAGGTAACCAGTTATTCTCCTAGAAGTGGATTATCCTACCATCCCCTAGTTCCATAGCCAAGCCTCTGATCATCTTCTCTCTCACTTGTGGCTTCCTGATTTGTAGTTGACAAATATTCTTCCAAGGACCCCCTCTTGTAGGTACAAGCTGATCACAAATCATCTCAAAAGGATTCATGTTATTACAGGAACATACAAGTTTGGTTTATTTGTGTGTTAATTGAGGTTCACATAATGTTGTTGATAAGTATTGACCAAATTTTTATTCTTTAAGTAATTTCGGTTCATTTCTTAGTTTATTTGGATCCAGAAATGAATTCGATGTGTTTATATTAATTGAGGTTCACTTGGTGCTGCTAATAAGTATTGACCAAATTTTTTAGCAAAGAATGATGAAATTATTCATTATCACTTCATTCAATTGCATTAGATTTAACTCTATTTCATTCAATTAGTTCAGATTTGAATTAGCAGTAAAAAAAATTCAATTATCAACAAATATACATCAAATTCTTTTCTGGATCTAAATGAACCTCAGTTAAACTAATAAATGAACCGAAATTACTTAAGAAATAAAAAATTTGGTCAATACTTATCAGTAGCATCAAGTGAACCTCAATTAGCACATAAATAAACTGAAATTAGTTTTGATTTAAACAAACAGTTAAAAAGATTCAATCATTAACAAAAGCACATCGAATTCATTTCTGGATCCAAATGAACCTCAATTAAACTAAGAAATAAACTAAAATTACTTAAGGAATAAAAGTTTTGGTCAATGCTTATCAGCAGTATCAAGTGAACCTCAATTAACACACAAATGAACCAAAATAAATTAAGAAATGAACCGAAAATAATTTAATGATGGCAATAGAGAAAATCAGAACTAATAAAGATGTTTGTAAAATATTGGTATTATTGGTGATGACGATAACGATAACGAAGAAGAGAAGAACCTGCGTGCGCGAATTTAGAAAAAGAAGAGAAGAACCTGTGTGCGCGAATTTAGAAAAAGAAGAAGAGAAGGAGGAGGAGAATAAGAAGAGAAGAAGAAGAACTCGTGTGCGCAAATTTAGAAGAAGAAGAACGAGGAGGCACGTAATTTAAAAAGTTGTTATAACAATTTTATTAGACTTGGTTAAATATTTTGCTTGAATATAGAATTTTATTGTATTTTAAAATGGATGAAGTATTTATTTTTTTCCCTTGTACACTCAGAATAAACCAATAAAATTTCATTAAAGTGAGAGACATGATCTTGAAAGAAATAAGGAACGCTTAATTATTTGACTGCACAAGATTATGAGAGTGATTGTTCCAAAGCTTACTCTCTCAACTTTTACGGTATATGCCAAAGTGCATTGCATTCTAAATTCATAGAATTCATCAAGAGACAAAAATCTATGTGCTTCTAGTTTCACAAAGTTCATATTAATAGTGAATGCGTGAATTGAAGCTCATTTGTTGGTTCTCTTTTAATTAAAAGTAGTCGGCAAGGTGTATAACATGAATAGCACATGCCAATACTTGGAATTGGAATATGTTTTGTTACTATTTGATAGTTACGTATCATCAAAGATTAACTATCGCCAAATGCCTTCTTTTATATCAGATTCTTTTCCGTGTGAATCAATCAATCAAATATGTATGAGATTAAGTGCTTTAATTAATTCTTTTCAAGGCATCTTAATTCATATTCTTATACGGAAAAAATACACCGCAGCATAATATGTTCTATCTTTTTGTTTTTATGTATATAACGATATGTTTCAAGATGAGATTAATTTCACGAACCAAAAAAATGTGATTCATTTAGAAAAGTGAGCTAAAATAAGGAGGCAGGGGTTGTTGGATGCTACCGACACTTTCTTTGGGAAAAGGCAAATTTGTGAGTTTCAAGGTAAAAAAAAGAGCATCAAAAAAATGAAAAAGGAAAAACACAAGTGTGACTAATAAGAGGAACACCGGGATGAGCACAGAAACTACCAAAAACTATACAGTGAAAAATTAAGAAAGTTTGTTTGTTTATTATATATATCGTTGACAACTACTAATTTCTATTTGTTTGTTTAATTATAATTACAGTAGTTGATTTGGACTTAAATTGAAGTACCTACTGACCTATAATGTAAGTACATAATAATAAATAATGGTTTGAAATTTGTCAACGCGCTTATCTTGTTTAGTGTGGTCATTAAGAGCAGCCATGTTGACTAGCTATATATACATGCTATAAACTCTATAGTGACCATTGAGCACATTAGGAAACTTTCCAACTCGTTTAGACTTTGGGTTTGATTTTGATTGGCTAAGGATATATATAGTCCCTAGCTAATTCAATTAGTAGTTGAGGATTATTGGTGACAATTAATGTTTACATGTGCATGCTTAGTGATTAGTAGTTCAAGCCATTCTTTGCAAAATCCTCCTCAAAATATTGATTTGAGATTTTGCTTATTACTAGTTGTTTTGAAATAATTGTTACTTCTATATTTTATGTTTAAGTATATTAAATTTTGAGTAAATATTCTTTCTGATTTTTAACCATTTATTCAAAGGATAAAATGTTTTTTATAATTTGAAAATTTTTAACTGTGTCCAATAATCTAAGTAACTGATTTAATTTAAATTGTTCTTATAAACGGTAAATTACTGATATGTTAGGGACTATTTAATCCATAATAAAGGTCGTTTAGTCCAATAACAGAAATTATTTAAATCAATTACTTAGATAGTCAAATGAATTGAAAAATTTTGAATTATAAAAAGATGTTTTGTTTTTCGAATAAATGGTTAGAGGTAAAAAAGGACATTCATTCTTAAAGTTTTAATGTTCAACAAAATTCCTCTCTTATGGAATTATTTTTTTCACTAATATTATTCCAACGCTAATTAATGAATACGAAAAAAAAAAAAATTATAGCTACCTATAATTCCCAAAATATGTCCCAAACATTTTTGTTTTGAAAAATACGATGCACACATGCAACACACATGCAAAGGCATGACGCACACACTACAATAATTATTGTATATGATAAAGTATGTAAAATATTATGTACAAACCAAAATATAAATATCATATATTTATGTATAAATATATGTAAAATTTATCTTATATTTAATATATATTTTACAATATTCTAAAAATTGAACCAGAACAATTGATTCGACTAAATTAACTGAAAATCGATTATTTAATCAGTTCAAATAATGCATAAAATGCTAAAATTGATCAGATTTTTTATTAGTTCGATCATGTGTATATATATATATATATATATATATATATAAATAAAAGATATCAGTTCGATCGTGTGTGTGTCAGTGTGTGTATATATATATATATAAACTCAAAAAATTCGTCCATCTTTTTTCTCTTTCGTTCTCTCACTCATCTCAATTGGTAATAGGTAGGGTAAGATTAGGGTAGGATCCTATCTTAACTTTACTCGCGGGTTGAAAATTTTACTAAAATTCTACTTTACACCCTGTTCGCGCGTTGAAAATCTCTTAATCCTAACCCTACTCTACTCTACTCTACTCGCAAAAATATCAAATTTTTTTAAAGTAAATATAAAATTCAATCATTCCAAATTTTATACATATTAATAACATAAAAAGTAAAAAATTAATGCTCTAAATTATTAAATTAACTAAGTAGTTTAATAGTTGTTTACTTATTGTAAGTTATTACATGAGAGAAGTTGTAGATTCAACTCTCAATTTTTTTATTATATATCTAATTTTTTTATTCTGAATTATTATTAATTTTTCTAGTTAGTTATTGTTGATTGTTGTTAATTTTTTTTAGTTTAGTGTGTTTTCTGAGTTAACAGGAGTTTAATCCTTAGAATTATACGCATCATGATTCATGAAAAGTGATGATGCTTCACCAAGTTTTCATTTATTTATCTTCAGATTTTTTTTAATTTAAAATTTGACATTAGATTTAAGTTTATGCGAAGTTATGGAAATAGAATTTTCAAATACAATGAAGATTAAAATGACTTTTCAATATTTGTTTTCCAAAATTCAAACACAAAAATTATATGCATCATGATTCTTTGAGTTAGTTCAGTGTGTTTACTGTTTTCTAAATTAACTAGTGTGTTTATCACTATGTTTGAATTATTTGTAAACTTTTAATTATAAATTAAGTTATTAGATAAAATTAGAAAATTAAATTTTAAATTATATATATTAGTATAGAAATAATTAAATTTAGATATTTAAAATTATATATTATATTTTTAATAATTTTATTTATATTTAATTAAATCGATTGAATTTCAATTAGATTTCGATTAGACTATTAAATTATTAAATCAGTCATTTCATCGATTTATTGATTGATTTAATTCTCACCACCTTAATATTTCAATTTATATTCTATATAATAATTATTTTGGTGATTAATTTTTTTTTTTGTACACATAGTACCAGCAGAATTGATTTTTATATGCCTATAATCTAGACAGTGTTTATATATAACATATGTCTCCTTGATGTAATAAATTTTTTTTTAGTCTTGATGAAATGTGAATTATGTGAGGGGGGTGTTGGCTGTGTTTTTTTCTTTTACATTTGGAAACTTCCTACATCATTTTGCCACCTCTTTAATATTCTTCATGGATCTCAACATCCAACATTTATGAAGGCCTTTGTCGTCCTTGCACTTATTGTTCTCGTCCTACACAAACCGATGACATTTTTGCATTGAAACAATGCATTATGATGAATAACATTTTCTAAAAATTTTATCATCAGATGGTAACACGCAAATAATTATATATTTAATATGCTGTTTTATCAATTTTTAGCAAATTAATAATGGTTCGATATCTAGTAATTTGAGAGCAAAATCTATTTTTATGTAAGTACTAATTTTTATAAAGTGTATCAAAGAATTTTTTTATCAAACAAAAATAAAAAAAATCTGAAAAATAAATAAAATAAACTTTAAAAATAAATTAATTGAATTTGAAATAAATTGCATTCAATTTAAATAAAAGTTGTAAATCGCATTCGACAGGATCAAAGGATTTTGAAATCGAAGAAATAAAATACTAAACTTTGAAAGGAAAAACAAGAAAAGATAAATGTACTTGAAAGACAAAGACATAAAGTTGCAAGGAAAATAAAGATTACAGAAAATGTAAATGAAAAGAAAAGGCATGGAAGGAACCTACAAAAAATGACTCGAACGCAAACTCAAAAAGTCGTTGAAATATGAGTATGCTTGAGTATTTTTTTGAAATAAAGTTCCAACTCCTTTTTCATCGATCTTTCATCTATTTATTAAAGTCCTTGACCAATCAAATTTAAGAATAACTTTCGTGTGTGCTAATTTTCAAGCAATCGTTCCCACTCTTTTATACAATCGTAGATAAATACCAAAATCAACTTCAAACAACCTTTATTTTTCGACTAAATACATCGACTAATTTCTGTTCCTCATCCTTGGACAAACTCGTCTTGATACAAACTTCATTTCTCGAAATAAAAATTCTTGTACTTCGACCATTTGTTTTTCGAAATCAAATATTTTCTATCAACGCATGCTTTATTATATATATTTTTTGTCTTAAAACATAAATAATAAGATATGTGTCTAATTTATCTTACACTGAAATATAATTTCCTGGCCTGTTCCATAAGATATATAAATGGTTTCATAGTTAATAATATAATAACATTCCGAAATTAAATCAGGAAAAATTTATCACTTGTTAAAACTCTATATAGCTGTCATCATAAGAAAAGAACAATATAAGTAGCTGATTGGTTATGTTGATCTTGTCCGTTTTTGCAATTCAAATTCATTACAGCTACGGCATCGATCCACCTTAAGATTAATTGAGCATAGGGACCACCCCAAGCTAATTAGAAATCAAACTTCAAATAGAATTGCCCCTATTCTGGTCTTTTGGTTTGAAATTTTTCATATAATGACACTAATAATATTGGTTCAATCAAGAAATTGGAAGCTTAAAAAGGGGCAAGGGGTTTGGTCTAAGACGATTTTTATTTCCTTTCCACCTCTTGATAGAAAATGAAAGAACGCGTCTTTCTTTTTAATTAATGATGGAAGAAATTGGTTGATATGTTTTGTACTCATATGAGTTGTTCTTTCATGGGTGAAAAAGGTTACAATCCCACGTTTAAGGTGCTATTGTTTAAATGATATTTTTAGCGTATAAAAGTTGGAAATATTATTTGTACACTAAAATCAGCTACTAAAATCAGTCACTAATGTATTTATATATAAATATATATGTGATTTAGTTTATTTTTAATGTGTATTTGTATTTGTATTTTAACATATACTTTATATTAGTGACTAACTTTAATGGTTGATTTTGGTGTACATATAGTATAACCTATAAAAATTTGACATTGATTATCTTATTAAGATCATAATATTTTTTAATGTTCTTTAAATATATTTATTGAAATATTTATAAATTACCTACCAAAAATATGTGCTCACATTTATGGCGAAAATCGAATTTGTCACTTTGGCAGATGAAATACCACTCTTTACCAACACAGCAACACTCAAAGAAATTTAATTGAATAAGAAAGTTGCTTCTGATGAACATGAAGAAGCTGAATGGTTGATAGAAACTTCTCAATCAAAACAAGAGAGTGGCACACATACACACGAGTTTGAAACAGTTAATTGATATAAACACTCTCTTTCTCAAGATTCAGTCTAAAGGGTAGCATGCTTATGCTTCAAAATTGACACCTAATAAGAGATGATTAATAGTTCCCTATCTTCTATCCACTTTAATTTTGCTACTTTGTAGGAGTGAGCACTAGGAACTAGGGACCAACTTGGCCTACTAATCTCTATATATACTACACTTTTCAAGAATAGAGTGGTGTGGAGTTGATTAAAAAAAAATATTTTTTTTACTAATTCCATAAAAAATTAAGGTCAATTAAATTATCAACTAGTAGAAAAAATAAAGTGGTGTAAAAATTTAATAAAAAATATATTTTTTTAATAAATTTTTTGTACAGATATTACAGACAGAGATTATTTTAAAAAAGTCACAAATTATAATTTTACTAGTGCAATTTAGGTAGGATTGGTGCTGTCAAGAATTGAACTTTTTACATAGTTTGTCTTAGTAGAAAGGATGAATACTAAAGAGAGATTGAGTAGATTAGAAGTCATTCATCAAAATGATAATACTTGTGTTATGTATAAAAAAGATGTAGAATTTGTTGTCATTTGTTTTTTTTTTATGTGAGTTTACTTGACAAGTGTGGTATGCATGGTTGACATACTTTGGTAGAACTTGAGCTATTCCGGATACGATCAAATAACTGTTTGAGAGTTGGACAAAAGTATCTGACAAAAAATATGAGCAGAAAAAGTGGCTGATTGATTTCTTTGCAGTAATTTAGAATATCTGGTTGGAACGCAATGTGAGAATTTTTAAAAATAAAGAAGGTAAACAGATATGTTTTAATCAAAATTATTAGGAAATCACATAAAAAAAGGGTGGGGAAAATTAGAGGAAGAGCAAGAGAGGGGTGGGGAAACACAGGGTGGGGTAAAGTTAGGCAACCTCAGTACCAAGGAAAGGATCCGAGGATTTGGAATCGAGAAGAGTACCAACGGTTGGAGAGTGAATCTTTCACAATGTTTATGAATAATCTACCAGCAGATGTCTTGAAGAAAGAGTTGTTCCATTTATTTAAATGGACAGGTAGGATAAACGACATATTTTTGTCACGTAAAAAGAAGAATGGAAGTCTATACTTGTTTGCATTCATACGCTATACCACGAAGGGCGGGGCATTGAAAGAAATAGTGGAGATGAACCGAATGAGTTTGAGGAATAAGGTGTTGTTCGTCAATGAAGCTAAGTATCAGAGAAAATTTGGGGTGACGAAAAATATCAAAAAGCAAGATGGGGACAACAGCAAGAGAATTGTGGAGATTGACCCAAATGTAGAAAGCAGGAGAGATGAAAGTGGATGACAATCTGAAATTCTAAAGAGGAAGCAGGAAGTGCAAGATCCGCATAGAATGGTTGGACTAAGAAACTAGAAGTTTCAGTGGCTAAAGAAAACTTGGTCTAGCTGTAGAAAAGCATTATTGGGGAATTAAAACTGCCATTGACTTCACAAAGTTGACAAAAAAGGTAAGTAGCAATTGGCCACGTGGAGTCCAAGTTCAAGAGATGGGAGCGTATAAAGCGTTATTGACTTTTGATAGTCTGATGGATGTAGAGGATGCGCTTGCAAATAGTAAATGTAATTCGTTGAATATGTTCCATAGTGTATGGAGATGGGATGAGAATGAGCGAAGTGAAACTCGCAAGATATGGTTGGAGTGCTTTGGCATTCCGTTGCACGTTTGGTCAGTGGACACTTTAAGACTGATTGGAGGATAGTGGGGGGAATTGGTTAGGTGCGACATAGATACAGAGGCGTTCAAGTCGTTTAGTATAGACCGAATACAAATTGATACAAGAACTTTTGATGTTATTAATGAATGAATCCACATAACCATAGGTACAAGTGGATTTGACGTTTTTGTTAAAGAAATTGGGGGAGAAAGGGATGGCTTAGGATATTTGGCTAACTTGGAAGTCAGAGAAAGTAACAGTGGTTCTTTGGCCCCGGATACTGGGAATAATGATGCTAATGTGGCGACCAGGAATTCGTGAATGCTGGGGTGAGATGCGGCTGCAGAGACGGTGGTGCAGCTGGTACGGGAGGCCAAATGTGACAAGGATAGGAAGGTAATTCAGCTGATCGAATTGAATGAGTGGAATAAGGAAATTTCAAATTCGGAAACAACTGGACCGATAAAGAAGGTTGCTAATAACGGTGAGGATTGCAAGGGATCTCAATCATTTAGTGCTGAATCAAATTCTGAGAAAACGGTAACGTAGAATTATGGCAAGGAAAGGCATGAGGGGTATGAATTGCTTGAAGGGAATTCAAATTTACCATATATGCATGGTGTGAAGCCCATTAGATTGTTAATTAAAAAGAAAGGAGAGAAGGGGTTAGCGGGCCAAACAAACCGAAGCCCAGTTGTAGTGGAGAATTATGTAGAATGGGATGAATCTCTAGTGGGCCAACCTATAAGCAATGAAGATGATATAAGGAATAAATGTGTTGAAACTTGTTGGGCTCATAACCAACGTGGCCCAGTCATGGAGGCATTGAGTGCCAGACAGATGGAGCAATGCTATACCACCGGTTGCGAACCCGACCAGTTGTTGAGGAAGACATTGATCCTATGGAGCGTGTTGCTGGGAGTGGTGATGATTGGATTTTTGACGGTTTAGAATTCACAAATGAATTCTTGTTACAAGTATAGTTTCTAAACCAATCACTAATCCTTTCATACAAAAAGTTGTTTGTCACTAAAACAAACCCCTAAAATTTATAAACCGAAGTATTCAAACCTCGGGTCGTTCTCCCTAGGAATTACAATAAAGTGTCTTGTTATTGGTTAGAAATGTGTTTTGGGGTTTTGGATAAGAAGCATGAAAGTAAATGGCAATGAAAATAAACTAACAACTATAAAAGGCTCTTGGCAAGGTATGAAAATTAGAAGTCCTATCCTAGTTATCCTTCTCAATTGTGATGAGAATTGTTCATTGCTACCACTTAGTTAACCCTTACTAAATAAAGGAAAGTCAAGTGGATGAATTGACTTGAGCCACAAGTCCTAGCCAACTCCCAAGGAAAGACTAGCTTTAGTGCACTCCAAACCAATTAGCAATCTTTTCAATTACCAATCAACAAAGAAATTAGATAACTCAAGTGTCACTAATTACTCTACCTAGGCCAAGAGGAACAAATCTATACTATATCTAGAAGAGGCATTTCAACAAACACATAAAAGGCAATAAAAGTAAGCAACATAAATTGCAAGAATTAAAGAGAGATCTAACTACAAAGGCAAGAGATCAACAATAGAAAAGCAAAGAAGAACAATTATTATGAATTACCTCTTATTGAATTGAAAGAAAATGTAAGGAACAATAGTAGATCTACAACAAAGTATAAGAACAACATAAAGGAAATTACAACAAAAGAATAGAGGAAGATGAATGTAACAACAAAGAATTGAAAGGTAGAAATAGAAGAAAGCAAAGATTAAAACCTAGATCTAAGAACTAATCCTAATCCTAGAGAGAAGTGAGAGCTTCTCTCTCTAGAAACTAACTCTAACTACTAAACTAAGCTAAAACTAAACTAATGGTAACTAGCATGTGTTTTCCTCTTCACTCCTTGGGTTAAATAGCATCAGAAATGAGTTTGATTGGGCCCACAAGGCTTTAGAATTCGCTGGCCACGTTTTGCTTTAAGTGAACCAGGTGGCAGCAACGGCGCATGCGCGTACTATGCGCGTACGCGTCACCATGCGCGGTTCAACCATAGCAAATCTTATATCGTTTCGAAGCCCCGGATGTTAGCTTTCCAACCCAACTGGAATCGCATCATTTGGACCTTTGTAGCTCAAGTTATGGTCGTTTAAGTGCAAAGAGGTCGGCTTGACAGCTTTCCGGTTCTTTCATTTCTTCATGAGTTCTCCAACTTTTCATGCTTTCTTTCTTCATTCCCTTGATCCAATCTTTGCCTCCTAAACCTTAAATCACTTAACAAACATATCAAGGCATCTAATAGAATCAAGGTGAATTAAATTTATTTATTTTAAGACCTAAAAAAGCATGTTTTCACTCTTAAGCACAGTTAAAGGAGAATATACAAAACCATGCTATTTCATTGAATAAATGTGGGTAAAAGGTATTAAAATCCCCTAAAATCAATACAAGATAAACCCTAAATATGGGATTATCAACCTCCCCACACTTAAACCAAGCATGTCCTCATGCTTAAACCAAGAATGAAGTAAGGGTATGGCATTTATTCAATGGAAACTAACTAAATGCAATCTACCTATATGCAACTATCTAAATGAATGCAATTGCTTGGACAAAATAAATCAATTCCCAAGAAGCATATATGCACAAGGGCTAAGGACTAGCAAGTCTAATCCACAATTGAATTGAGTTATTAAATATTTTTACAAACTTGCATGAAAGGAGATGATCATAGGTGGAGACATGTAATTGAGCATCAAACCCTCACCGGATGTGTTTGCACTCTATTCGCTCAAGTGTTTAGGGTTGATTCTCTCGATTCTCCCCTAATCATGCTTTCTAAGATTTGTTCTTCTTCTAACAATCAACATATATTTCATGCATGCATACATCTATCATGAGGTCTTTTCCTTAGGTTGTAATGGGGTTAGGGTCAAGGTAAGATGCATATTTGGTTAAGTGAGCTTGAGATTTGAATCTTTGATAAGCTTTGACTTCCCACCTAACCTATGACATCCTATACGATTAAGTTCTAACCAAATACCCATTCTTCACTTTTCCACATACTCATGCATTTTCTTTTCATTTCACAACACTTATGCATTGATCTTTATTGAGCTTCACTTTGCTTTGGGGCATTTTGTCCGCTTTTTATTTCTTTCTTTTTCTATATTTTTTTTCTTTTCCATATTATTTTTTTCTTTTTCTTTTGTTTTTCTCATTTTTTTATACAAGAGCATCAATGCATAAGGTCTATACATTTGATCAATACACGAGCATGTACCCAATTCCCAATATTTACAACAAAAATACAAAACTACCCTTTTATTCCCCCAATGTCCTAAGAGTTTTCACACTTGAATGGTACTCACACACACTAGCCTAAGCTAATCAAAGATCCAAATTAAGGACATTTATTGTTTTTCGCTTTAAGGCTTGTAATGTGCTAAAATAAGAACAAGTGGGTTAAGCGTAGGCTCAAATTGGCTAACAATGGATGATAAGGGGTAAGGCTTTTTGGGTAAGTAAGCTAAATGAAATGATGGCCTCAATCATATAAATGCATGAATACACAAAATAATGGACATAAAGAATCAAACAAAGCAAGAATTACAATCATAGAAAGAGAATAATGCACACAAGAAGGGAAAATAAGTGGTTATAAGATGTAACCACACCATTAGGCTCAAATCTCACAAGCTTGTGTTCTTTGCTCAAAACATGATCCACAATATATATAATTCAAGCAAGTTCTATGAAAAGTTTTCACTCAAATCAATTGGTGCCCTATAGATAGAATTCTTGAAAAATTTCATTATTTTGACTAAGCTTATTGTGTATATGTATACAAAAATAAGAAAATGCAAGTAAAAACCATAAAATCCTAGAATGAAATGCAAAAGTGTTGGGATTAGAAATTTGTCACCCAAAATCGCCGACCGGTCGGACGACCTCCCTACACTTAAAAGTTTGCACCGTCCTCGGTGCACTCAAAGATGAGCAAGGGGGTACGGTGACTCTCCGAGTTGCTGCGTGTTCTTAGTCTTGCTTCCGTTATTGCTTGTGGTGTATTATTTATGAAAAACAAAAATATAACACCATAAGATGAGAAGATATAAAAGCAAGAAAGCATATATTGTTGGAATGAGGTAAGAATCACTAGGAATGAGTGAGTGAATTAGTGTGACATGAATGACAAATAAGTGTGTGAATTCTAAATTGTGCGGTTTAGAACACACATTAGCCTAAAAGTTATGTCACAAAAGAAGCATGCACATCATTTATCCTAGTGTGCTTGAGATGCTTTAAGTAAACTTGTAAGGTAAAACAAGTATTAAAAAAGCATGAAAGCATTCAAGCTAAGCCTATGGATGCATATGATCATGAAATACAATGCATTAAGGTATATGCACAACATCATCCATCAAGAAGTTGCCTAATCAAAGAATACGGTTCAAATCTCATGGTGGCCAAATCATGCAATTCAAAAGAATTACAAGCTCGAAGACAATTCTCATCACTTGGTATTTTTCAAAAGGTAAGCATGAAAAACTCAAAATCAAGTAGCAAAATATAACCTCAATCATAGAATCCAACAAATATTATCTAAAAACATTCATGCTAAAATAGCATTTAGGCAATAAGAGGCAGCAATGTGTAGTAAACAAAGTCAATAATCCAACACTTATGATGAAAAGAGAGAAAATAAAATGAAAACTAAACTAAAACTAACTAATCAACTAACTAACTAACTAATTAACTAACTAACTAACTAATAACTAACTAAAATAAATGGTTATCGACGGTGTTTGGAAGTGTTGGATGAGGGGTAGGAGGGGGGAAGAAGAAAGGAGAAGGAAAGAAATAGAAAGAGGAGAAGAAAAGAAATGTGGTGAAGGAAGGAAATCCGCGCGTACGCGCGCATGCCGTGCGCGCGCAGATGGCTTATTTCGAGAGTGACACATACACGTCATATACGCGTGCGCGTGAGTGGGGTTGTGCCAAAGGCACAACGTTGGCGCGGCGTAGGCATAACTCTTTGAAAAATGTATGGAATGTGGAACTTCTCAATCCACGTGTACGCACACATGGTGCGCTCGCGTGGATGGTCGAAAACGCTTGATGCACGCGTACGTGCGCAGTGCGCGTACGCGTGGATGGTGCTCTATTTTTCAAAAAATTTTTGCTATGTTTTTGCACCAATCCAAGCATTCTAATCCTCCAAGCAACTACCAAAACAACATAAAACCTTATTTAACATACTAAACTACCAAATATACTCAACTAACTAAACAAAACATGAAATTAGACTAATTCTACCAAATATTTACAAAAGAGAAAATGAAAAGATATTACCATGGTGGGGTGTCTCCCACCTAGCACTTTTATTTTAAGTCCTTAAGTTGGACTTATGGGGAGCTTCTCTCAAGGTGGCTTGTGCTTGTACTCATCTTGGAACTTCCACCAATGCTTGGACTTCCAATAAGCTCCATCATTCAAGATCTCCAAGCTTTTATGGAGTTCTTCACAAACCATGGACTCCCAATGTTGATCCTCATGTGTTCCCGGATCCCATATTTTGTCTTCACACCCATCTCCAAGTTGATTATCATTAATCCATGTCGGTGGTGAGCAAGGTGAATTCTCAACAAAGTGACCAAACATCCTTCTAGACCCATGTACTCTAGTTATACACCAACCTTTGCTATCAAGCTTTGGACATGTGACCATAGTGAACCTAGAATGATGCTTCCAACTACTAACCATCTCCTTTTTACTCTTAAAGCCACTAATTTTTCTAAGTTGACCATCCGTCTCAAGCAAACCATATTCAAGAGGAATAACAAAGCTTAAGTATAAGGAATTTACCCACTTGAATGAGAGAATGGATGGTGGTGGCTTGGGGAGAGGTATCTCCAATGTGCTTGCAAGCTCTACTCCCTTGTTTGCTTCCTCGTCAATCTCCACCTCTTCATAAACTTCTTCATTCTCAATCCTTTGTTCATCAAATTCATCTAACTCTTCTCCATCACTCAAGTCATAAATGGGAGGTTAAGAGAAATCTACCTCCACATCACTTTCAAATTCATTGGGAGAAGGTTCTTCAAATTCAAAGGATTCTTCACCAAGAAGATTGGATGCATGATCTTCATCACCAAGGGAACTCAATTCTTGCTTCATTCTCTCCAAGTCTTCATATAGAATATGCCTCGAAGGTTGTGCACATTCCTCCTCAACATCAAATTTACTCTTCTTGGAGGGATTTTCTTTGATTTTAGCTTCCCATGGAAGTTCCGCATCTCCTAGGTCTTCAACCACTTCTTCCTTTTCTTCAATAATCATAGGCTTCTCTAATTGTTCTAATACAAAGTGGCATTCCTCATTTTCCACCGGAGTTTCCAATCTCTCCTTCATGCTATGCTCTTTAATCGATTCTCCACATGTGACCATGGGAGTGCTTTGAGTGCTCAAGCATTGGGAGGCTAAAATGCTTACTACCTTGGCCAAGGTAGCCATAAATTCTAGTGTCTCCCTTTGCATTTCTCCTTGCCCTTGAAGTATAAGGCTAAGGATTTCATCCATTGAGGATTGGGGTGGATAAGAGGGTTCATTGTCTTGGAGAAAGGGTTTATTATAGGAAGGTGGTTCTTCTTGGTAAGGTGGTGGTGTGTATTGAGGTGGTTCTTCGGAGTAGTAATCTTGGAATCGTGGTTCCATGTATGGCTCATATGGTTCAAAAGGAGGTTGGTATGGTGGGTAAGGATCATGGTCATATGGAGGTGTTTGTTGAAAATAGGCTTGTGAGTGTGGTTGAGGGTCATGTTGAGGATATGACTCATAGGCATATGGTGGTGGTTCTTGAAAGTCACAAGGTGATTCACCATAGCCATTGGATTGATATGCATCATAGAATGGCTCTTCTTCATAGTGCATTGGTGGAGGTTGTTGCTAAGAGGATTGATCATATGCATATGGCTCCTCCCACCTTTGGTTATCCCATCCTTGATACACATTCTTATTATAGTTCTCATCACCTACAACATAATTGTAACTACACTCATAGCCAAAGTGAGAATTCATGGTAGCAAGATAAAGCAAAAACAAAAACTAGTAACAAATAAAGAGAACAAATTCCTACAACTACCAAAAGCTAACAAAGAGGCAAAAGACAAACATATTCACAATATTCACAAATATACAATAACCAATAACATAACACTATTGCAACTCCCCAGCAACGGCGCCATTTTGATGATTGAATTTTTGACGGTTTAGAATTCACAAATGAATTCTCGTTGCAAGTATAGTTTCTAAACCAATCAATAATCCTTTCATACAAAAAGTTGTTTGTCACTAAAACAAACCCCTAAAATTTATAAACCGAAGTATTCAAACCTCGGGTCGTTCTCCCTAGGAATTACAATAAAGTGTCTTGTTATTGGTTAGAAATGTGTTTTGGGGTTTTGGATAAGAAGCATGAAAGTAAATGGCAATAAAAATAAACTAACAACTATAAAAGGCTCTTGGCAAGGTATGAAAATTAGAAGTCCTATCCTAGTTATCCTTCTCAATTGTGATGAGAATTGTTCATTGCTACCACTTAGTTAACCCTTACTAAATAAAGAAAAGTCAAGTGGATGAATTGACTTGAGCCACAAGTCCTAGCCAACTCCCAAGGAAAGACTAGCTTTAGTGCACTCCAAACCAATTAGCAATCTCTTCAATTACCAATCAACAAAGGAATTAGATAACTCAAGTGTCACTAATTACTCTACCTAGGCCAAGAGGAACAAATCTATACTATATCTAGAAGAGGCATTTCAACAAACACATAAAAGGCAATAAAAGTAAGTAACATAAATTGCAAGAATTAAAGAGAGATCTAACTACAAAGGCAAGAGATCAACAATAGAAAAGCAAAGAAGAACAATTATTATGAATTACCTCTTATTGAATTGAAAGAAAATGGAAGGAACAATAGTAGATCTACAACAAAGTATAAGAACAACATAAAGGAAATTACAACAAAAGAATAGAGGAAGATGAATGTAACAACAAAGAATTGAAAGGTAGAAGTAGAAGAAAGCAAAGATTAAAACCTAGATCTAAAAACTAATCCTAATCCTAGAAAGAAGTGAGAGCTTCTCTCTCTAGAAACTAACTCTAACTACTAAACTAAGCTAAGACTAAACTAATGGTAACTAACATGTGTTTCCCTCTTCACTCCTTGGGTTAAATAGCATCAGAAATGAGTTTGATTGGGCCCACAAGGCTTTAGAATTCGCTGGCCACGTTTTGCTTTAAGTGAACCAGGTGGCAGCAACAGCGCGTGCGCGTACTATGTGCGTACGCGTCACCATGAGCGGTTCAACCATAGCAAATCTTATATCATTTCGAAGCCCCGGATGTTAGCTTTCCAACCCAACTGAAATCGCATCATTTGGACCTCTGTAACTCAAGTTATGGTCGTTTAAGTGCGAAGAGGTCGGCTTGACAGCTTTCCGGTTCTTTCATTTCTTCATGAGTTCTCCAACTTTTCATGCTTTCTTTCTTCATTCCCTTGATCCAATCTTTGCCTCCTAAACCTTAAATCACTTAACAAACATATCAAGGCATCTAATGGAATCAAGGTGAATTAAATTTATTTATTTTAAGACCTAAAAAGCATGTTTTCACTCTTAAGCACAGTTAAAGGAGAATATACAAAACCATGCTATTTCATTGAATAAATATGGGTAAAAGGTATTAAAATCCCCTAAAATCAATACAAGATAAACCCTAAATATGGGGTTTATCAAGTGGCGTGCCGAGACATGCAGGAGACGTACCAATGGAGGACAATGCAGAGTATGTGGTGGTACGGTTTCCAAAGGGAGCCTGGATGGATGCGATGAGTCACTCTGGAACAGTGGGAGCTGTGTTTAATGCGGACGATGCCGAACTTGCTGCATAGCGTGGCAGGGAGGTTGACGGTGCACATGCACGGGTAGGAGAGGGAGAGAGGGTTCTGATGCCATTAGTTGGCGGCTGCATAGGTGACATGGTGGAGAAAGGCACGGTTAGAGGTGCGGTCCAAAAATCACAGGATCGGAGTAATGTCGTGGATGCCACTGAAGGTGTGGTTCGTGGGGAGATAGTACAGAGAGAAAGAGGAGCATCAGAGAATAACTCAGATGGGCTCATAGTGGAAGGAAGTGAGCTACCTTATAATGTTGAAGGAGTAACTAATCACAATAAGAGCACTAGGATGAATGATGAAGCGGAGCTGAGGAGTGAAGGTGGAAAGGCCTCGGACTCATGGGAGGACAACACTCTATTTGAGAAAACAGCGATGGGGCAGAAGGGAGTGTAAGAGATTTGGAGGAGTCTGGAGGCTCACAGAAGGATGAAAACAGTGATTCTGGTCAAGAGAAACAAGGAAATAGTTGGAAAGAGGATATGATAGAAAATAGAGCTGCATGGGAATTGGCGGTGGAAGCAAGGAGGAGTCGCCCAAGGCAATTCTACAAGCTCAAAATGACGCGATTGCAGAGAAAAGAAGACAGGCAAAACAAAAAGCGAAAGCAAGGAGGAGTCGCCTAAAGGATCGAAATAAGGTGTACAGCTCCTGGAATGTTAGGGGATTAGGGGGTGTCGGAAAACTTAGTATGGTGAAAAACTTCAAGAAAAAATATAACATTAATCTGTTGGGTTTGATAAAGACAAAGAAGGATGTTATTACAAAATTTGATGTTTTGTAAATTTGGGAGAATAATTCTGTGGGATGGGAATTTGTCGGTTCGGAAGGGGCTTTTGGGGGTTTGTTAATCATGTGGGATGAACAGATGTTTAAGTTGAACAATTGCTATAAAGGCGAGAGATGGTTATGCATTGAAGGCGTCTTAATGAAAAATAATTTTAACTGTGCTTTTTGTTTGGTGTATGGTGCACACGGTGGGGAGGAGAAGTTACATGTGTGGGAAGAGTTGGGTTTTCTGTTAGGATTATGTCAAGTACCATTTTGCTATATGGGAGACTTTAATGAGATTGTACATGTGGAAGAAAGAAAAAGAGTTAGTATGTTAACAAAATCAGCAGAAGAGTTTAAAAATTGGGTCCATGAGATGGAGCTAGTAGATCTGGAACTGCATGATTGTAAGTTCACATGGTTCCGAGGTCAGTCATGTAGCCGTATTGATAGAGTACTGATGAATCTGGAGTGGATTGAGGAGTTTTCTGAGACGCGACTTAGAGGAGGTCCCAGGGGTCTATCTGATCATTGTTCGATGGTGGTGGAAGATAGTAGAATGGGTGGGGGCCAAGGCCGTCCCAAAGCTTAGATTCGTGGTTCATGCAAGAAGGCTTTCTATGATTGGTGAAGAAGGAATGGAGAGGTCTAGGGGATGCTTATTTCACAGATAAGTTAAAGGCTTTGACTGTACCTTTGAGTAGGGGGCATAAGCAACACTTTGGCAATATGGACTTACGGATCAAACAATTTGAGGAAGAAATAAAAATAGTACATGATATGGTAAGTAATGGGGTGTATGACGGTACAACGGAGGCGAGAAGAAAAGCTCTGGTGAGTGGCTATAAGAAATGGTATGTTAGGAGGGAAGTTCATTAGAAGCAAATGTCTAGGTCTCGGCATGCTAAGCACATGAATAAGAATACCAGGTACTTTTACCATATAGCTTCTGCAAGGAGGAAGAACAATCGCATTGAAGCGCTAGTGATAAACGGACGATTAGTGAGGAATCAGGATAGAATAAAGATTGCAATAAGGGACTTCAATAAAAACTTGTATCATCAGGAAGCATCAGTCTGGTAGGGTTTTGTGATGGACTGGTTAATCAGATACATGAAGATGAGACAGTTGTATTGGAGATAATGCCGTCGGTTGAAGAAATAAAAGAAGCAGTATGAGATTGTGGGTCGTCCAAGGCACCAGGCAATGATAGTTACAACATGAACTTCATCAAGAAGTGTTGGGAGCGATTGGGTCGGAATTCACTGCAACCGTGGTGGACTTTTTTCGAACTGCGGAGCTACCAAGAGACTCTAATGTTACATGGATGACTCTAGCCCCGAAGTTCGTTGGGGATAAGGAGATAAAAGACTTTTTCCCCATCAGTATGGTAAGATGTGTGTACAAGGTTATATCGAAGGTATTGGTACGAAGAATGCGAAGTGTAATGCCACATTTAGTAGGTGAGACACAGACTGCTTTTGTGAAGGGGAGAAAGATACATGATGGAGCTTTGATTGCTTCTGAGACTGTGCAATGGCTGAAGATGAGAAAGAAGTCAGCAGCGATAATTAAATTGGATTTTCAAAAAGCATACGACAGAGTTAAGTGGAGTTTTGTGGATATCGTCCTTTAGAAGATGAGCTTTGGTATTTGATGGAGAAGTTGGATGAAGGAGTGTATCTGCTCGGCGTCTATGTCTATTCTGATAAACAGCTTGCCATCTAAGTCTTTTAAGATGGAACGATGCTTGAGGCAAGGGGATCTTCTATCCTTTTTTCTCTTTGTCCTTGTTGTTGATGTCCTCCATAGGATAGTAATTGAGGCGGTGAAGAAGAATAGGATCTCTCCGTTGTTGGTTGGAAGAGACAATATTGAATTGTTCCACTTACAGTTTACAGATGACACTGTCGTATTCTGTCCACAAGATGAGATTACAATCAGGAATTACATGAGGCTTCTGCGGTGTTTCGAGGTGATGTCAGGGTTGAGTATTAATTTTGATAAGTCAAGCTTGATCCCAGTAAATTGTGAGAGGGAGTGGACGCAAAGAATGTGCAAGTTGTTGGGGTGTAAGGAAGCATCACTGCCAATTAAATATCTTGGTATTCCACTTGGCGCGAATTCGAGACTTGTCAAGACATGGAGACCGATAGTAGAGAAGGTAGAAGAGAAACTCAGTTTGTGGAAAGTGAAAACCTTAAACAAAGCTAGTAAGCTGGTTCTTATTAAATCAGTACTTAATAGTCTGCCAGTTTATTACCTTAGCTTATACAAAATGCCGAAAGCAGTAGTAGAGAAGTTAATCTCACTGCAGAGGAGATTTCTTTAGGGTAATATAGATGGCAAGCAGGGGATCCCATTAGTGATACGGGAAATAGTTCAAGCTCCAAAAAAGTTAGGAGGTTTGGGTGTAGGGGATGCGGTACTTAGGAATACAACACTGTTATTCAAATGGTGGTGGCGGTTTTCTAAGGAAGATTGTCCGTTATGAAAGAAGATTGTCTGCTCTTGTAATAATTTTAATCCTGATGTATTGCTGTGTCATCAGCCCGTTCCTGCTAGAGGGGGACCATGGAAGGATATCTGCCAGTTATAGATTAAGGAGCAAGGGGTGAGGGAGAAGATGACCAGGGGTTTGTTCTTGGAGGTAGGTAATGGTAGATGAGTTCGATTTTGGGAGGACAACTGGTTGCCATCTGGTGTGTTGAAGGACACTTTCCCAAGGCTATTCTCGATTTTCAATAAGTACGGATCCGTTATAGGGAATTGTGGTTTCTAGGATGAGTTAGAATGGATATAGAACTTTCAGTGGAGAAAAGAACTATTCCAATGGGAGTTGGAACTAGTTAACCAACTTCATGAAGTTCTACGGTCAGTCAAGTTAACAACTGAAAGAGAGGACAGGCTTGTGTGGAAATTTGATAAATCAGGCGTTTATTCTACTAACTCCTTTGTGCAGGTTTTGCAGGTGGAAACACTCCGAGAGAACATTACCAGATATAGTTTCACTAGTTCCATTTAGAGAGGTTTAGTACCTCCATGGATTAAGTTATTTACCTGGTTCATGTTGGTAGGAAGAGTCAATACGAAGGAGAGATTACGTAGGTTAGGCGTGATTGATCAGCATGATAGTGTCTGTGTCTTATGTAAAGAGGATGTTGAGGACGTTCATCACTTGTTTCTTTGGTATCAGTTTACTTGGCAGGTGTGGTGTGCTTGGTTGTGTGACTATGGTAGATTGTGGATCATTCCAGAAACAATTAAGCAACACTTTAAAAGTTGGACAAAGGTGTTTGTAAAGAAGGAGGAGCGTAATAGATGGCTGCATTTTTTGCTATCATCTGACACATATGGATGGAAAGGAACAACAGACTCTTCAGGAGTCAAGAAACAGGAGGAGTTGTGGAAGTTACTAATAAGTCTCGTACGAGCTACCACGTGTGGAATAGAGTTTATTCTAATGGTTATTGATAGCAAGGCCGGAGATAACCTTGGTTTGATTTTGTTTAGTTCTTTTTTTTTCTGTTTATTGCTCCACCTAGTTGTGTTGAGCTCTTTTCTTTAAAAAATAATAATAATAATAATAAAGAAGGTAATATCGAAGACATTAAAATGAGAACTTTTTGAACTATAAAGAATAATGTGGTAATAATCTATTTAGTTGTTAATGACAATATCAAAGATGATAATAAATTAATCGTATATATATTCTTTTTACTTTATTGTATGTATAATATTTTTTTGAGTCACTTGACTTTAGTATGTTGAGCTTTCTTTATTCTTTGTTCAAAAAATAAAAAAATATCAAGAACATTCCCTCGTGTTCTAACTCTATACCAAAAAAACAACTATTTCAATACAATGCTCTTAAACTCTAAGTTGTTTCACAAATGACTTAATTCAATATTCTTTGGGCCGTGTGACAAATAGTGTAAATATTTGTTTATTATTAGTTTAATTATTTTATTAGTTTTTATAGTTTTATAAAATTTATAATTAAATTTTTATACTTTATTTTTTAATTGAGTGGTTACACTATTTTTATTTTTGTCATTAAATTCTTACAAGTATAAAATATATTAAAATTAATGGAATACTTTTTAATAAATTAAAAGTATCCATAATTAAAAATCTAATTAGATCTTTAACCACATATTTTTTATAAAATATATTCTATTAATTTTAATATTTTTGACATAAAAATAACCTAATTATAAAATTAAAAGTATTATAAAAATTTAATTAAAAAAATTATAAAAATTTAATTATAAATTTAATAAAATTATAAAAATCAATCAAATAATTAAACCATTATTTTTTTGTTGGTCATCTTAATTCCTTACTCGGTCACAATATTCTAATCCACGTATATGAAGGTATCTTCTCATTTTTCCAACTAGCCACAAAATTGGATTCTTTTTATTTATAAATAAATTAATAATATACGTATTATTATTGAATGTATTTATATTTTTATATTGGTATTACATATTTTGGCTACGCAGAGTAGAAAATAAATAAGCACACAAATTGATATTATACATTTAATATGTATAACACCTTATATATATATATATATATATATATATACTACGTGCACTTAGGATAAAGTCAAAAAAAAAATTATTCTAATCTACTCAAGATATATTATGATCTATTTGATTTTATTTTTTATTTTATCTAATTTTATTCAAATAATTTAAAATTACAAATTTTTTAAGTTAAAGTTTTAATAATTTAAAATTGTAAATATATTTAAAATATGTGCAAAACTAACTCAAAACTTAATACATTAATATATAATATTTTAGATCGTATTATATTATTTGAATTTTATTTTTGTTTTTTATTCAATTTATTCAAATAATTTAAAATTTTAAAATTAAAAAATTTTAATTTAAAATTTAAATAAATATAATTTTAAAATATTTAAATAATATTAGATGAAATAAAAAATAAAATCAAATCAGATAATAACATACGCAAATGTAACATATCACGAGTATATCCAGCCACCAAAAAAAAAAAATATCACGAGTATATCCGTGATATATATTTTTTAAGTTATTACACATCTGGAAGGTATAATACTCAATTTTTATGTTTATTTGTTTTCTATCCAATGTAATCAAAATGTGTAATTACGATATAAAAACGTAAATATTTTATATGTTGCACATTTCAATGAATAAAATATTTAAATAAAAAATTCCCACAAAATATAGCATCAACAAAATTCTATGTATGCTACAAAGTCATATCATAAAGCACATTCAACCTCACATATTCATCTTTTAACTCTAACCCTAATACTATTACTATAAACTTGTGTTACTGTATTCCTTTATTTCGTTTTTCTTATTTATAATTCATTGTAAATTTGAGTTCCCTTTAAGGATTTATTATTGGTCAATGAATTGCTACATACACAAAACATAATTTGACTACATGCACAAATCGCGATTCGAACTCCCAACACTTATTTAAATGGATGAATAAATTGACCACTTAAACCCATTTATGCAAAAATGAATATTACCCTACAAATTATTTATTCTTAGCCTTTATTATCCAATAGTTCTGAGCCTCTATTGGCATCATAACTATTATTATTAAAAAACAATAAAATACTACAAGCCCATATAAATATGGCCAGTCACCCATTTATATTAGGATACTTCATTAGCCAAAAGCCCAAAACATTATCCTTAATCAAGCTGGTAAATCAAACAGGACTTCAAACATTGACAACCACGTACAAAATAAAGCGGTAAAACCAATGGCAAGAACGCATAGAAGAAAGTCAATTGATTTTTTTTTTTGGTACTGAAGTCAATGGGTTCTCACTTGTTCTTTTTAAATGGATCAGTCCTAAATCTTATTGTCTTAGATTAGAAAGGTTAGTTTCATGGGCTAGTAAATCCTTTTGGGTTCTTACAAAAAGATTTGTGACCCCAAAAACTAAATGGCATGATGGATATGTTAAACATAAAATAGGACTCCAAAAACAAAATAAAGAAGACACGTGTGCCCGAGAGGAATGACACGAACGTATCTCACAAGATCGAACAGAGATGCGAATCTTCTACCCTGGCGCTACGAGAAGTCGAGAACTCCTTTGCATTTGGCTGGAAAAACCGAAAAAGCAAACTCACTTCTCACCTGTTTAGTATTTTCATTGTTTATTTATATATTTTTTTAATATAAGGAGACAAAAAATGAAAATGATATCCATATAGAATGTGGTGATCAACACCAAATATTAAACCATCATAAAATCAATTTATGGCAGTAAGCTGCTAGCTAGCTAACTATGAAATTGATCATTTTAACTTATAGGGTTTTCCTTCAGAAATACAATGACAATAAACGTCACTAACTTGAAAGACAATAAGACTGATGAAGCTAATCAACAAACTTTACACATGAAAAAAAAAGAAAAGAAAAAGAAAGATATATTATCAATATGTAGAAGCTGTTTGAGTCCATCATGATCATCATCAAACTAGCTAGCATGAAAAAGAACTTATGCTCTGGTCCTTGCATCCCTTCCTCTCGTAATATTAGCTGCTTCTTCAATTGTATAGCAGCACTCAATAATTCACCAATCTATCCAACACCACAACACAGCTCTCACAATTAATTCACAAAGCACTTGTCATTGCATCGCATCCTCTACTCAAATTCAAATACAGAGAAATGCTATATGCATTGTTTTTTTTATATATTTCTTTTGCATATTTTATATTTAAAAGTGATTAATAAAAAGAACTCTGTTTCTATATTATAGAAAAAAATCTACAAAACTAATATGTATTTTTGGTCCTTGTCATCCCAAACAATGTAAACAAAAAATGAGTGACAATATATTATATGTATTATCTTTGTGTATATCTCTCTTGTACATTTTTTAATTTTATAATTAAAAGTGATCAATAAAAAGTCAAATAAAAAAGGGTCGATCATTTATATCATTTAGAAAAGAGTGTACAAGAGAGTTATACAATGCAAATATCATTTCTGTTTCTTTCTCTGACCTTAAAATCTTCGTCTTCCCACAATAAGCAAAGTTGATTCATGCATATCCTTCAAAATCTTGATCTTGATCATCATCATGGATCAACGTCACCAAGCTCTAGAACCACCACTATTTACATCCATAGACCAAGTCCTGCGTTGACGCAATGGGGAGTGATCCAAATCGAAATTGACAGCGGAAGGTGCCGTGCCATTATTTGTCATAGTTCTATTTCTATTTGAAGGTGATGATGATGAATACTGCCTAGGATAATCACCATTCCGAGAAGAAGAAGAAGGAAAAGAATGATGATGATGAAGAGCACCATGATTCCCACGTCTGAAGCAACCAAAGAAACTATTCATCATTCTCCTCAACCCACCACCACTTTCTCTCTCTCTTGAAGTAGTTGAAACCGCCCAAGAAACCCTCCTCCTCTCACCACCACCACCACCACCGCCACCATTATTATTATTGTTGTTATTACTATCAAACCCTCCTCCATCCATTTCTGTGTACACAGCAGGAAGAAGATTTTCCCTCTCTGATCCTCCTCTTCCTGCACCGGTTAACCTCCCAACCGCAAAACCGCCACCCGGTAACCGCCATATTGTTAGCCCCACATTGTTATTATTGCCGTTATCATTGTTATTGTTATCTTCTTGATCGGCACGTGCGCTGTTGTTGGTGGCCGCGTTCTGCACGTGAGCGTTATTGTTTTGTTCTGTGGGCAACTCGTGGCGGCAAACCGGGCAGGAGTTTCGAAGGGCGAGCCACGGCAAGATGCAGTCCGAGTGGTATATGTGCTTGCACGGCATTTCTTTAGCTTTTGTTCCGATCTCGAAGGCTTCCTTGCAAACTGCGCAATGTGGCTCTGTGGCGAGGTTGTTCTCGGTGATCTCCACCTCCGGCAAGCCTTCTACGGCGGATTTTGACGCCGGAGGAGGCTGCTGGTTGTGGTGGTGAAGGTGTCGCTCGTGCCTTTCGAAATGTGAGAACTGCTCCAAAACCCTATCGAAGCCTGTTCCAAGGAGAAACTCCGACATGCTCGGTGGCAAGGGGCGGAGACCGGCACCGGCGCCGTCGTCATAGAAAAGCTCGAACCCCCTGCGTCTGCTGGTTCCCTCGGATTGCTCGCCGCCGCGGAGCATGATGACCGGATTGATCGGCGACCTGTCACCGCCTGTTCCTCCGCCACCGCCATTGGTGTTCCGGCAGTGTCGCCGTTGATTTTGCCGCGACAAGCTAACATTGTTGTTGTCATTATTATTGCTATTATCGTTTGTGGTGGTGGCGACGGCGATATTTTCAACGGAATTATGACGCTGGTGACGTTGATGGTGGCCTATCATGTACATCGCTGCCGCCGGCAACCGTCGACCGCGGTTGCCATCGGCGTAAACGGTGCGTGTGTTAGGATCTACCTCTTCGACGAAACCGCTATCGCAATCTGGACAAATCACAATGTCCTGCCTCCATACCCTCACAAATTTATTGCACCTGTAACACCAATGCGAAGACATCTACGGCTATCGTATGAAAATACGTATACGTATACGTATTAGTATTAGTATTAGTGTTAGTATTATTCTCTAATACCGATAACTGTTTACAAATTAAAACCCAGAGTTGATCAAGTCAGATCCGATGCTCTTTTTCTTTTTTCTTATTATCGGAATTGAAAGGCGAATCTCTGAAAAGAAGAAAAGGTTGTTGATATGAGAATTCAGAGACTTAATAATTCATCAATGTGTTCGGCTTCTTTGTTTTTTTGTTTTTTCGATGGAGGAGAGAGAGACGGAATTAGAGAGAGAAAGTTGGGGTTCGTTGTTGGACATCCTGGGGAAGAGAGAAAGAATGGGATGACAGTTTTCGTGTTGTTTGGTTTGCGAGGGGGGAAGAAGGGAACAGCGAAACAGCATCGTGCAACGACGTTGTGGGTTATGCGACACGTGGCATGATCTCGTTGGTTGTGGGTGGTTGCTTTTTCCTGTTACTAGTTGCGACTGAGTGAAGCCGGCGCGTGGGTTGTAAGTGGGTGGTGGCAGCAGAGCTCTGTTTTTGGGTTTGACTCAAAATAGGACAACCAGGTTGCAACTGGTGAAGCGAGAATGGATTAATGGAAGGCATTTTTATATCTTTTCTTTTGGATTTTTGTCTATTTCTGTTTAACAGATTTATTTTCTCCTTTCTTTTTAATCTAATTCTCATTTATTATGCTTGGATCTTTTCTAATTACAGAGTAAACATTATTTTCTTCAATATTTTTTGTTTCAAAGTTATGTTATAAAAACATAAAAATAACTGCAATTTAATAAAATCAACAACCATCAATTCCAATTCATAATAAACATGACACTACTCCAATTCCAGAAAAGCAGAACAAAAGATGGATCACTTTTAACTCTCTTTTCTCAGGTATAAGATAAAGGCCGGTTTGAGTTTGGGAGAGAGAGTGGGTGAGGATATTTGAGTCAAATTAATGTTTGTTTTGTTTTTGGATACTAGTGAAAAGGATAAATAGTTTTTTGACTTTTTAAATTTTTGACAAATATATTTTTGATAAAATTTAAACACAAAAAAGTTTTTGATTTTAACAAACAGAGGACAATTTAATCATTCCGTCTATTTGTCTCTCATACACCAAGCGAAACTGACTGATGTGGTTAAAACAGTGTCTAGGTGTCTATTACGGTGCCACGCTGGAAGGGGAATAAAATTCGAAGGACAAATAGATCGTTGAGAATTTAGTTCATTATGGTTTAGGGTTTAGGGTTTAGGGTTTAGGGTTTAGGGTTTAATAAAAGTCGTAAGTTGACAAAAACCTCTGGCTAACAAGACCAAGATATCTGTAGATAAAAAATTAAATAATAAGATTTTTAGTTATTATTTTTATATGAAAAAGTCTAATTTTTTATTAATAATTAATTTTAACATTCGTTATCTAAAATTTAAAATAATTTAACGTGTATATTTTTACATTTAAAATATTTTAATTGTAAAAAAATATCGAATGACATATTTTGATTTGTCAAATTATTAATATAAAATATAAATTATACATAGCGTAAAAATAGTAGAGAAAAATAGAAAAATTGAGAGAAATAGATGAGAAAATTTAAGAAGGGAGTTTATTAATTTTGAAAAAAAAATTCTCTCAATTTTAATAAGAGTGTCATGTGACACATTTGATTATTAAATTAGATATTAATATATGATACATAATATAAGTATATTTCAATTAGATAGTAATATATGATACATATAGAAGCATAATGAACTAAATTCTCAATGACCTATTTGTCCTTCGAACTTTATTCTCTTTCCAGCGTAGTACTGTAACAGACACCTGGACACCGTTTCAATTACATCAGTCAGTTCCGTTTGGTGTATGAGAGGCAAATAGATGGAAGGATTAAATTGTCCTCCGTTTGTTAAAATCATGGACTTTTTGTATTTAAATTTTGTCAGGGATATATTTGTCAAAAATTTTAAAAGTCAGGGACCTATATGTCCTTTTCTCTTAATATTATGATTATGAAATGATATAAAAAAGTGAACTTCATTCTTTTTGAAAAAATATATGAAAAAGTGAAAAACTGAAATTTACACAATTCACTAAAGTCCAAAAATGAATAAAAATATATACATATTAACACAAATACCATGGATTTTTTATTTACCATTTTGCATTTTATAGTCTTATCTCCTTTACAGTGTAAACGAGATGACATTGCATGTATCTCGTTTACACTGTAAACGAGATAAGACACATCAGCCGAACCACGTCTATCTCGTTTACACTATAAACGAGATATATATAGGACAATCTCAACAGCTATAAAAAGATGTGTAACCCTTGGTATTTTTCACAAACTTTTTCTATCTTTTTGTATCTCATATTTCTCACAAATACAAGACATTAAAACAAGTAACAATCCATACATAGTTGTGCTTGTTTATCCCAATTGTTGTATGAGAAATGGTGACAACGGGGTGACATTTGAGTGTGAGGATCCGATATTGTTTCGCACTCAGCATGTGGAGACGTTGTCCGATTTGAGGAGTTTGATATTGAGCAAGCTCGGTGGTACACAAGCGAGAAAAATCAAAAGGGTGGCCTATAGGTTGTTGGCACCCATTGGTAACAGAGTCTTCCGGTTTCCACTATTCTGACTTCTAGGGGACGAGCATGTGCGACTGATGTTCGACATTCATGGGAGGATCATGGTGGAACAGGTAATGGAGCTTTCGGCAGGGGTGGGACACAGTGGAGGTAGGAGTTCCGTACACTCGACCTATGTGCAGGACGACCGACCCCTCGCACCACCGCTCATTCATGTCGCCATTACAGTGGATGAGGCAGAGGAGGGCGAGGAGGAGTTAGACGAGGATTACGTGGCGGATAGTGGGGATAGCGACTTGTTCGATAGTGGTGACGAGGATGAGTGTGTTCCGGAGACACCTGTTCAGACTTTTGCACGCCATGTCCTGCCTCCACCTCTCCCAATACCGGCGCTTTCGGCAATTCCATCTCACTATCACATTCTGGATCTGGACGCCATGCATAAGAGGACTCCGTTTCTTGACATAGGTGAAGAGGATTACAACTTAGACATCGGTGTAAAGTTTTGGGTCGGCCACAAGTTTAGAAGCCAAGAGGCAGTGCTTCAGGGTGTGAAGAACTACAGTATTCGGAGGAGTGCGGAGTACCGGGTGATCGAATCAAACCGGTTAAAGTACCATGTGCAGTGCCGTCAAGTTGAGAATGAGTGTCAATGGAGCCTCCGTGTGGCCCTTCGGCAAAACCTCAGATACTGGTAAGCTTAAATTTACTTGTGCTTTTCAGTACTTCTGTACGATATATTAAGTAGGCGTACGACATGGCTAAAGCAATAATGTCTTGTTGTGTTTAGGGAGGTTCGGAGAGTGGATGGAGTGCACAGTTGTCTTGCACCCACCATGTCTCAAGACCATCGTCAGTTAGACAGCAGTCTGATTTACAGGGTCATCTTGTCGTTGATTCAGTCCAACCCCTCTGTAAGCATTCCAGTTTTGCAAGGTGCTATCCAAGCAAGCTATCACTTCAAACCATCCTACAGAAAGGTGTGGATGGCCAAGTAGAAGGCAATTGCACAGATATACGAGGATTGGAAAGAGTCATACAATAAGGTTCCGAAGTTACTTTAGGCACTGCAGAGCTATTTTTCTGGTACCATTTGTGACCTACACGTCAAACCGTTCTATGATGGACACCTCCTGGTACGTGACTGCAGTATGTTCGACAAGGTATTTTGGGCTTTTCCGTCATGTGTCGAGACCTTCAAGCATTGCAAGACTTTTGTCTCTGTAGATGGTATTCATCTATATGGCAGGTACGGTGGTGTGTTGCTTATTGCGGTGGCGCAAGATGGGAATAGCAACATCCTGCCTATTGCTTTTGCCATTGTGGAGTCCAAGAGCACCGAGTCATGGTCATTCTTCCTAACTAATCTGAGACGCCATGTCACCCCACAAGACGGCTTGCTGTTATCTAGGACAGATCTCAAGCCATCAAGGCCGCGCTTAGCTCCGATGATAGTGATTGGCATTCCCCAAGAGCCTTCCATGCTTACTGCATCAGACACATGGCTGCGAATTTCATAACTCGGTTCAAGTCAGCTGAGGGCAAGAGATACCTCATTAACGCTGCTTATAGTCCAAGCAAGGCCGGGTATGAGTGGTACATGGATGCGTTGAGAGGAGTCTCCCCGTCGATGGTTGACTGGGCTGGTCGTTCCATGCAAACTGTATAAAAAATATGTCCGACATCAGTAACTATACACTATCTATCTAACTGTCAAAAATATACCGTAATATGAAACATTAAGTATTTTATTTCATGACTAACCTCATCGAACCGTAATCGGTCGATCGAAACCCTCCACATCAGGACCCTGGCCTGATGCTGATCCCTACTCTGCTGCTGCAATCCAACCAACCTGACAGTAACGGAGATATATACGATTACATAAGTAACAAACCATATGAATTGACTACACCATTTAACGCAAATACAAAAATAATTTTTGGTTACCTTGCAGCTAGCGGATATTGGTAGATACCTCTATCTGGTGGACACCACTGAGGAAATCTCTAATAAATCCAGCTCATCAAAAGCGGAGTGCAACTGGCGATGTCCGTGACACCCCACTGTGTTGCTAAACAGAGTGACTGGTACGTCTAGATCAGCACAGCAGATCCCCAAGATAACACCTTAAACTCCGCGAAGTCCCGAAGAAGTGGTAGCCAACGTACGTGCACCAGGTTGTTGGACTTATCTGTCAACAGATACCCTTCGATCAGTAACATAATATACCATCGGGCATACTGTCGGAGGGTCTTCGGGTCTTGGGTCGGGGGCATCTGGTGGACACGATCACACAACCACACCAGCTTCAGCATGAAGGACTCCTTCCTCTGCGCAGCCTGCTGTGTCGCCACCAGAGGCCTGGCACCAAGCAGCTGCTCCACCATGGCCCACGTCTCCGTGCCGTACCACCTACCAAAGTCACGAAGGCACCCCCCCAACGGGGTTTCCGTGTGCGCATAGGCCTAGGTGGTACGCTACGTCCTGTAGAGTGATAGTGACTGGTGGGCGAAATTGTGATCATCAACAATGGCACTTTGGTATGTGCATCTATTAACTCAGCACTTTCTTTCCACAACTTCGCTCAACTAACCAGCAAGTGTACTGGGTCGTCCAAGTAATAAACCTTACGTGAGTAAGGGTCGATCCCACAGAGATTGTTGGTATGAAGCAAGCTATGGTCATCTTGTAAATCTCAGTCAGGTGGATAATAAAGGGTTATTGGATTTTCAAATAATAATAATAAATAATAAATAAATAGAAGATAGTTACTCATATAATTCAATGGTGGGAATTTCAGATAGGTGTATGGAGATGTTGTGTTCCTTCTGAATTTTTGCTTTCCTACTGCATTCATCCAATCCTTCTTACTCCTTTCCATGGCAAGCTGTATGTAGGGCATCACCGTTGTCAATGGCTACATCCCATCCTCTCAGTGAAAATAGTCCAAATGCTCTGTCACAGCACGGCTAATCATCTGTCGGTTCTCGATCATGTTGGAATAGAATTCCTTGATTCTTTTGTGTTTGTCATCACGCCCAGCAATCGCGAGTTTGAAGCTCGTCACAGTCATTCAATCTCGGAATCCTACTCGGAATACCACAAACAAGGTTAGACTTTCTGGATTCCCATGAATGCCGCCATCAATTCTAGCTTATACCACGAAGATTCTGATTAAGGAATCTAAGAGATATGCGCCCGGTCTAAGGTAGAACGGAAGTGGTTGTCAGTCACGCGTTCATAGGTGAGAATGATGATGAGTGTCACGGATCATCACATTCATCAAGTTGAAGTGCAACGAATATCTTAGAATAGGAATAAGTCGAATTGAATAGAAAATAGTAGTACTTGCATTGAAACTCGAGGTACAGCAGAGCTCCACACCCTTAATCTATGGTGTGTAGAAACTCCACCGTTGAAAATACATAAGTGATGAAGGTCCAGGCATGGCCGAATGGCCACCCCCCCCCCAAACGTGATCAATAGTCTCCTAAGATGGATAATAAAATAAAACTGAGACCAAAGATGTAAATACAATAGTAAAAAGTTCTATTTATACTAAACTAGCTACTAGGGTTTACAGAAGTAAGTAATTGATGCATAAATCCACTTCCGGGGCCCACTTGGTGTGTGCTTGGGCTGAGCTTGATCTATCCACGAGCTGAGGCTTCTCTTGGAGTTGAATGCCAAGTTGTAACGTGTTTTGGGCATTCAACTCTGGTTCGTGACGTGTTTCTGGCGTTTGACTCCAGAATGCAGCATGGAACTGGCATTGAGCGCCAATTTACGTCATCTAATTACGAATAAAGTATGAACTATTATATTTTGCTGGAAAGCTCTGGATGTCTACTTTCCAATGCCGTTAAGAGCGCACCATTTGGAGTTCTGTGGCTCCAGAAAATCTATTTCGAGTGCAGGGAGGTCAGATTCCAACAGCATCAGTAGTCCTTTGTCAGCCTTTTATCAGAGTTTTGCTTAGGTCTTTCAATTTCAGCCAGAAAGTACCTGAAATCACAGAAAAATACACAAACTCATAGTAAAGTCTAAAAATGTGAATTTAGCATAAAAACTAATGAAAACATCCCTAAAAGTAACTAGATCATACTAAAAACTACCTAAAAACAATGCCGAAAAACGTAGAAATTATCCGCTCATCACAACACCAAACTTAAATTGTTGCTTGTCCCCAAGAAACTGAAGATCAATTAGGATAAAAAGAAGAGAATATACTATAAATCCCAAAATATCAATTAATATTAATTCTAATTAGATGAGCATGACTTGTAGCTTTTTGCTTCTGAACAGTTTTGGCATCTCACTTTTTCCTTTGAAGTTTAGAATGATTGGCTTCTATAGGAACTTAGAATTTCAGATAGTGTTATTGATTCTCCTAGTTAAGTTTGTTGATTCTTGAACACAGCTACTTTTATGAGTCTTGGCCGTGGCCCTAAGCATTTTGTTTTCCAGTATTACCACCGGATACATAAATGCCACAGACACATGACTGGGTGAACCTTTTCAGATTGTGACTCAGCTTTGCTAGAGTCCCCAGTTAGAGGTGTCCAGAGCTCTTAAGCACACTCTTTTTGCTTTGGATCACGACTTTAACCACTCAGTCTCAAGCTTTTCACTTGGACCTACATGCCACAAGCACATGGTTAGGGACAACTTGATTTAGCCGCTTAGGCCTAGATTTTATTTCCTTGGGCCCTCCTGTCCATTGATACTCAAAGCCTTGGATCCTTTTTACCCTTGCCTTTTGGTTTTAAGGGCTATTGGCTTTTTCTACTTGCTTTTATTTTTCTTTCTATTATTATTATTTTTTTCCGCAAAATATATTTTTTTCGCAAGCTTTTGCTATTCACTGCTTTTTCTTGCTTCAAGAATCAATTTTATGATTTTTCAGATTATCAATAACATTTCTCTTTGTTCATCTTTCTTTCAAGAGCCAACAATTTTAACATTCATAAACAACAAGATAAAAAATAAGCACTGTTCAAGCATTCATTCAGAAAATAAAAAGTATTGTCACCACATCAATATAATTAAACTAAATTCAAGGATAAATTCGAAACTCATGTACTTCTTGTTCTTTTGAATTAAAAACATTTTTCATTTAAGAGAGGTGAAGGATTTATGGAATTTATTCATAGCTTTAAGACATATTTACTACATACTAATGATCATGTAATGAAGACACAAATATAGATGACATAATAAGCATAAAAATAAAAAAAAAAAAAGCAGAAAAATAAGAACAAGGAATGAATCCACCTTAGCGGCGTCTTCTTCTTGAAGGACCAATGATGTCCTTAAGCTCTTTTATGTCCCTTCCTTGCCTTTGTTGCTCCTCCCTCATTGCTCTTTGATCTTCCCTAATTTCATGGAGAATGATGGAGTGCTCTTGATGTTCCACCCTTAATTGATCCACATTGTAACTCAAATCTTCTAAGGAAGTGTTGAGTTGTTCCCAATAGTTGTTGGGAGGAAAGTGCATCCCTTGAGGCATCTCCGGGATTTCTTGGTGATGAGCTTCCTCATGCATCTCTTGGATTCCATGAGTGGGCTCTCTTGTTTGCTCCATCATTTTCTTAGTGATGGGCTTGTCCTCCTCAATGAGGATGTCTCCTTCTATGATAACTCCAGCTGAGTAACATAGATGGCAATTAAGATGAGAAAAAGCTAGCCTTGTCAAAGTAGAGGGTTTATCGGCTATTTTGTAGAATTCATGGGAGATGACTTCATGAACTTCTACTTCCTCTCCATTCATGATGCTATGAATCATGATGGCCCGATCCACAGTAACTTCAGATCGGTTGCTAGTGGGGATGAGGGAGCGTTGGATGAACTCCAACCATTCTCTAGCCACAGGCTTGAGGTCCAGCCTTCTTAGTTGAACCGGCTTGTCTTTGGAATCTCTTTTCCATTGAGCTCCTTCCACACATATGTCCATAAGGACTTGGTCCAATCTTTGATTAAAGTTGACCCTTCTAGTGTAGGGGCGTGCATCTCCTTGCATCATGGGCAAGTTGAATGCCAACCTCACATTTTCCGGGCTAAAATATAAGTATTTCTCCCGAACCATTGTAAGAAATTCTTTGGGTTCGGGTTCTTACTTTGATCATGGTTCCTAGTGATCCATGCATTGGCATAGAACTCTTGAACCATTAAGATTCCGACTTGTTGGATGGGGTTGGTTAGAACTTCCCAACCTCTTCTTTGGACCTCATGTCGGATCTCCGGATACTCATTTTTCTTGAGTTTGAAAGGGACCTCGGGGATCACATTCTTCTTGGCCACAACATCATAGAAGTGGTCTTGATGGGCTTTGGAGATGAATCTTTCCATCTCCCATGACTCGGAGGTGGAAGCTTTTGTCTTCCCTTTCCCTTTTTTAGAGGTTTCTCTGGCCTTAGGTGCCATCAATGGTAATGGAAAAACAAAAAGCTTATGCTTTTACCACACCAAACTTAAAATATTGCTCGCCCTCGAGCAAGAGAAGAAAGAAAAGAAGAAGAAGAAGAGAAAATATGGAGGAGAGTGAGGGGGAGGTGTATTCGGCCAAGGTATAGAAGAGGGGGTTGTGTTGTGTGAAAATGAAGTAGAATGGAGGGGTTTATATAGGGAAGGGAGAGGGTAGGTTCGGCCATTTAGGGTGGGTTTGGGTGGGAAAGATTTTTGAATTTTGAAGGTAGGTGGGGTTTATAGGGAAGAGTGGATGGATGTGAGTGGTGAAGGGGGTAATTGGGAAGAGAGATTGAGGTGATTGGTGAAGGGTTTTTGGGAAAGTGTGTTATAGGATTATTAGGAGGTAAGGTGGGAATATGTTAGGTGGGAATCCTGTGGGGTCCACAGATCCTGAGGTGTCAAGGATTTACACCCCTGTACCAATTAGGCATGTAAAATGCCTTTGCATGCAATTCTGGTGTTTAAACACCGAAGTGATGCATGTTCTGGGCGTTCAACGCCCATGTGCAGCATGTTTCTGGCGTTGAACGCCAGTTCTATGCTTGTTACTGGCGTTCAGTGCCAGCTTTTCTCAGGGCATATTCCTGGCATTCAAATGCCATGATGTTGCTTGTTTCTGGCGTTCAGCGCCAGATCCATGCTCTGTTCTGGTGTTGAACGCCAGCCAGATGCTCCTTACTGACGTTTAAACGCCAGTAAGTCCTTCCTCCAAGGTGTGATTTTTCTTCTGCTATTTTTGATTCTGTTTTTAATTTTAAATTTTTTTTCGTGACTCCACATGATCATGAACCTACTAAAACACAAAATAACAATTAAATAAAAATAAAATTAGATAAATAAAAGTTGGGTTGCCTCCCAACAAGCGCTTCTTTAATGTCAATAGCTTGACAGTGGACTCTCATGGAGCGACACAGGTGATCAGGTCAATGTTGTATAGTCCCAACACCAAACTTAGAGTTTGACTGTGGGGGCTTTGTTTGACTCTGTACTGAGAGAAGCTCTGCATGCTTACTCTCCCTTGTTACAGAAGGATAGCTGTGTGCCTTAAACATAAGGTAGTCCCCATTCAATTGAAGGACTAATTTTTCTCTGTTAACTTCTATCACAGCTTCTGCTGTGGCTAGAAAAGGTCTACCAAGGATGATGCATTCATCCTCTTCCTTCCTAGTGTCTAAGATTATGAAATCAGCAGGGATGTAAAAGCCTTCAACCTTTACTAACACGTCCTCTACTAATCCATAAGCTTGTCTTACTGACTTGTCTGCCAATTGTAATGAGAATAAGGTAGGATGTACCTCAATGATCCCTAGTTTCTCCATTACAGAGAGTGGCATAAGATTTATGCCTGACCCCAGGTCACACAGAGCCTTGTTAAAGGTCATGGTGCCTATGGTACAGGGTATTAAGAATTTACCAGGATCTTGTCTCTTTTGAGGTAAAGTTTTTTGAACCCATGTATCTAGTTCACTAATGAGCAAGGGAGGTTCACCTTCCCAAGCCTCATTACCAAACAACTTGGCATTCAGCTTCATGATGGCTCCTAGATATTGAGCAACTTGCTCTCCAGTCACATCTTCATCCTCTTCTGAGGAAGAATAGTCTTCAGAGCTTATGAATGGCAGAAGGAGATTTAATGGAATCTCTATGGTCTCTATATGAGCCTCAGATTCTTTTAGGTCCTCAATAGGAAACTCCTTCTTGTTTGAGAGACGTCCCAGGAGGTCTTCCTCACTAGGATTTTCGTCCTTCTCCTCCCTTGTGCATTCGGCCATATTGATTACATCAATGGCCTTGCACTCTCCTTTTGGATTTTCTTCTGTATTGCTTGGGAGAATACTGGGAGGAGTTTCAGTGACTTTCTTGCTCAGCTGGCCCACTTGTGCCTCCAAATTTCTGATGGAGGACCTTATTTCACTCATGAAACTTAAAGTGGCCTTAGACAGATTAGAGACTAAATTTGCTAAATTAGAGAGGCTCTGCTCAAAATTCTCTGTCTGTTGCTGAGAAGATGATGGAAAAGGCTTGTTATTACTTAGCCTGTTTCTTCCACCATTATTAAAGCCTTATTGAGGCTTTTGTTGATCCTTCCATGAGAAATTTGGATGATTTCTCCATGATGAATTATAGGTGTTTCCATAAGGTTCACCCATGTAATTTACCTCTGCTATTACAGGGTTCTCAGGATCATAAGCTTCTTCAGAAGCTGCCTCTTTAGTACTGTTGGATGCATTTTGCCATCCATTCAGACTTTGAAAAATCATGTTGACTTACTGAGTCAACACTTTGTTCTGAGCCAATATGGCATTCAGAGCATCAATTTCAAGAACTCCCTTCTTCTGAGGCGTCCCATTATTAACGAAATTTCTCTCAGAAGTGTACATGAATTGGTTATTTGCAACCATGTCAATAAGTTCTTGAGCTTCTGCAGGCGTTTTCTTTAAGTGAATGGATCCACCTGCAGAATGGTCCAATGACATTTTGGAAAACTCAGATAGACCATAATAGAATATATCTAATATGGTCCATTCTGAAAACATGTCAGAAGGACACTTTTTGGTCATTTGCTTGTATCTTTTCCAAGCTTCATAGAGGGATTCACCATCTTTTTGCTTGAAGGTCTGAACATCCACTCTAAGCTTGCTCAACTTTTGAGGAGAAAAGAATTTATCCAAGAAGGTCGTGACCAGCTTATCCCAGGAGTCCAGGCTATCTTTAAGTTGTGAGTCCAACCATGTTCTAGCTCTGTCTCTTACAGCAAAAGGGAAAAGCATGAGCCTGTAGACTTCAGGATCTACTCCATTTGTCTTGACAGTCTTACAAATCTGCAAGAACTTAATTAAAAACTGATAAGGATCTTCAGATAGAAGTTCATGAAACTTGCAGTTCTGTTGTATCAAAGCAACTAATTGAGGTTTCAGCTCAAAATTGTTTGCTCCAATGGCAGGAATTGAGATGCTTCTTCCATCAAACTTGGACGTTGGTTTAGTGAAATCTCCAAGCATCCTCCTTGCATTATTGTTGTTGGGTTCGGCTGCCATCTCCTTCTCTTGTTCGAAAATTTCAGAAAGGTTGTCTCTGGATTGTTGTAATTTAGCTTCTCTTAGTTTCCTCTTCAGAGTCCTTTCAGGTTCTGGATCAGCTTCAACAAAGATGTCTTTTTCCTTATTCCTGCTCATACGAAAGAGAAGAGAAAAAGAAAAAGGAAGAGAAATCCTCTATATCTGGACAAAGAGGATCCTTATTATTAGTAGAAGAAGAAAGGAATAAGAATGGAGAATCCAATCACAAGGGTGAGGATAGAGGCAGTGATTGGAGATGAAGAGAGGTGAAGAGAAGTGTTAGTAAATAAATAATTAAATAGAAGAAGAAAAGAGAGAGAGAATTCGAAAATTAATTTTGAAAAGGAGTTAGTGATTTTCGAAAATTAAAGATGAGATAGAATTGAAATTAAAATTTAAAACAATCAATTAATTTAAAAAAAATTTGAAAAAGGGATGAGATATTTTCAAAAATTAGAGAGGGAGAAGTAGTTAGGTGGTTTTGAAAAAGATAAGAAACAAACAAAAAGTCAAATAGTTAGTTGAAAAAGATTTGAAAATCAAATTTGAAAAGATAAGAAGATAAGAAGTTAGAAAAGATATTTTAAAATCAAATTTTTGAAAAAGATAAAATTTTGAAAAAGATATGATATAAAAGATAAGATAAGATAGATTTAATTTTTAAAATTAAAATTAATTACTTAACTAACAAGAAACTAAAAGATAAGATTCTAGAATTTAAAGATTGAACCTTCTTAACAAGAAAGTGACAAACTTCAAATTTTTGAATCAATCATATTACTTGTTAGTATAATTTTCGAAAATCAAGATAAAATTAAGAAAAAGATTTTTTTGAAAAATATTTAAAAAGATTTTCGAAAATTAAATAAAAAAAATAAAAAAGATTTAATTTTTGAAAAAGATTTTGAAAAGATAAGATTTTTAAAATTGAAAATTTGACTTGACTCATGAGAAACAACTAATTTTAAAATTTTTTTACTAAGTCAACTCAAATTTTCGAAAATTAGGAGAGAAATAAGGAAAAGATATTTTTTTATTTTTGAAATTTTAATTATGAGAGAAAAAAATTAAAATTAAAACGTCATAATTGTGTTTTTCTCTTTTCTTTTTGGATCAAAACAAGGAATGCATGCAAGAACACTATGAATGTCAAGATGAACACCAAGAACACTTTGAAAATCATGATGAACACCAAGAACATATTTTTGAAAAATTTTTATGCAAAGAAAACATGTAGGACACCAAACTTAGAATTTTTTAATGCTTGGACTCTAACAAACAAAAAATGCATATGAAAAACAACAAAAGATACAAAACAAGAAAACATCAAGATCAAACAAGAAGAGTTAACAAGAACAACTTGAAGATCATGAAGAACACTATGAATGCATGAATTTTCGAACAAATGCAAGAGATTTTTAAAGCATGCAATTGACACCAAACTTAAAAATTGACTCAAAATTCAAACAAGAAACACAAAATATTTTGATTTTTATGATTTTATGAATTTTTTTTGTATTTTTTTTTCGAAATTAATTTTTGGGAAAAATGAAAACAAAGAAAAATTTTGAAAACTTTTTTTTTAAAAAGAAAATTACCTAATCTGAGCAACAAGATGAACCGTTAGTTGTCCATACTCGAACAATCCCCGGCAACGGCGCCAAAAACTTGGTGGGCGAAATTGTGATCATCAACAATGACACTTTGGTATGTGCATCTATTAACTCAGCACTTTCTTTCCACAACTTCGCTCAACTAACCAGCAAGTGTATTGGGTCATCCAAGTAATAAACCTTACGTGAGTAAGGGTCGATCCCACAAAGATTGTTGGTATGAAGCAAGCTATGGTCATCTTGTAAATCTCAGTCAAGTGGATAATAAAGGGTTATTGGATTTTTGAATAATAATAATAAATAATAAATAAATAGAAAATAGTTACTCATATAATTCAATGGAGGGAATTTCAGATAGGTGTATGGAGATGATGTGTTCCTTCTGAATTTCTGCTTTCCTACTGTATTCATCCAATCCTTCTTACTCCTTTCCATGGCAAATTGTATGTAGGGCATCACCGTTGTCAATGGCTACATCCCATCCTCTCAGTGAAAATGGTCCAAATGCTCTGTCACAGCACGACTAATCATCTGTCGGTTCTCGATCACGTTGGAATAGAATCCCTTGATTCTTTTGCGTTTGTCATCACGCCCAGCAATCGCAAGTTTGAAGCTCGTCACAGTCATTCAATCCCGGAATCCTACTCGGAATACCACAGACAACGTTAGACTTTCCGGATTCCCATGAATGCCGCCATCAATTCTAGCTTATACCACGAAGATTCTGATTAAGGAATCTAAGAGATATGCGCCCGGTCTAAGGTAGAACGAAAGTGGTTGTCAGTCACGCGTTCATAGGTGAGAATGATGATGAGTGTCACGGATCATCACATTCATCAAGTTGAAGTGCAACGAATATCTTAGAATAGGAATAAGTCGAATTGAATAGAAAATAGTAGTACTTGCATTGAAACTCGAGGTACAGCAGAGCTCCACACCCTTAATCTATGGTGTGTAGAAACTCCACCGTTGAAAATACATAAGTGATGAAGGTCTAGGCATGGCCGAATGGCCAGTCCCCCCCCCCCCCAAACGTGATCAATAGTCTCCTAAGATGGATAATAAAATAAAACTGAGGCCAAAGATGTAAATACAATAGTAAAAAGTTCTATTTATACTAAACTAGCTACTAGGGTTTACAGAAGTAAGTAATTGATGCATAAATCCACTTTCGGGGCCCACTTGGTGTGTACTTGGGCTGAGCTTGATCTATCCACGAGCTGAGGCTTCTCTTGGAGTTGAACGCCAAGTTGTAATGTGTTTTGGGCGTTCACCTCTGGTTCGTGACGTGTTTTTGGCGTTTGACTCCAGAATGCAGCATGGAACTGGCGTTGAGCGCCAATTTACGTCATCTAATTACGAATAAAGTATAAATTATTATATATTGCTGGAAAGCTCTGGATGTATACTTTCCAACGCCGTTGAGATCGTGCCATTTGGAGTTCTGTGACTCCAGAAAATCTATTTCGAGTGCAGGGAGGTCAGATTCCAACAACATCAGCAGTCCTTTGTCAGCCTTTTATCAGAGTTTTGCTCAGGTCCCTCAATTTCAGCCAGAAAGTACCTGAAATCACAGAAAAACACACAAACTCATAGTAAAGTCCAAAAATATGAATTTAGCATAAAAACTAATGAAGACATCCCTAAAAGTAACTAGATCATACTAAAAACTACCTAAAAATAATGTCGAAAAGCGTATAAATTATCCGCTCATCAGTGACCTCATCCCACGAGAGATGGAACGTGTGTGTCTCTGGACGCCATCGCTCCACGAGTGCCAAAATCAGGGAATTGTCAAAAGTAAAGTCCCTGAGGAGCACCGTGTTGCTGAATCCGGCCTCAGCCAAATACGGGACGATAATGTTCGGTGGAGGAAGGGTATGGATGACTCGCCGGGGCAGTAGAAGACGGGGCCTCTGTGGAATAAATAAAAAAATGTTAACTTATAAAGAGATAATCATAAATTTTTGTACTCTACTTAAGAACATAAAGCTACTTCTACTTAATAACATAATCCCATGTCTCTAGTCTACGCATGTCTCAAAATTACATATGTCGGTAAGCAAATCCTAATTAAGTCATACCAATCTTACACAACCAAATATTGTTCTAAATTCATCACACAATTCAATCTCTAAAGCATTTACTCAGTGCTTGTCACTACGGGACTACCCTAACAATGTCCACATACTTAGATTAACCTAACAGAACGCAACTAACCTCGAAGTCGGCCGCCCCGATGTAATGCGACGTCTCGTTCAGTCTGTTGATGTCCCCATCATTTCCCGTCAGGCGTGCCATCACTGTATCAATCTCAAATATGGTAGAAAAGGGTAAAAAAAGGGGAGAAATAGGTTGACTAAGTCAAAATGGGCCCAGAGACAGGCTGTGAACGACTTATACTTATAGACGCGGTACAGCCTTGTCTCGTTTACAGTGTAAACGAGATAAGGGGTCTATTTCATTTACAGTGTAAACGAGATAGACGTAGTTCAGCTGACATGACTTATGTTGTTTACGGTGTAAACGAGATACATGCAATGTCATCTCGTTTACATTGTAAATGAGATAAGACTAAGGAATACAAAACAATAAATATTTTTAAAATTATTTATTTCAGTAAATTTTTTTATTTTATTTATTTAAATAAAAAATCCCAATTATCATAGAATTCATTTTAGAAAAATTGTTTAGTGTCTACAAAATTTTAACTAATTTATCTAAAAGTAGAAATAAAATAAAATAAAATTTATTTTTTTACTTTTAAATCCTATGAATAAATGTTAGAATCATAAAGAAACATTTATCTTAATTAATTAAATCATCAATTTTCCAATAATCCAAATGACAAGTATGACTTGGTTTTGATTTTATATAAATGACATCATAATATATATATATATATAATATTATTTGTACACTAAAATTAATTATTAAAAATCAGTTATTAATATATTTGTATATAAATATATGTGTGACTTAATTTATTTTTAATATATATTTATATTTTAACGTATATTTTATATTGATAACTGATTTTAATAACTAATTTTAGTATATACGTAATATAATCGATATATATAATTAATCATCAGGCCACCAAAAAATTCATCATCCCTCAAGTTACACACTATTAAATACTCATAGAAGTTGTGGAACATTATTTTATTGGTAAATCTTATCCAATTTTCTTTAAATTAAAAGGTAAGTTACTTTTTGTGACATATTTTTTTATTATTAAATAAAATAAAATAAATTAACTTATTATGGTTAATTTTAATTTTTAATCTAACTTAAAATTTATTAATCTAATCCATTAATTATAATGTAACCTTTTTGCAAATTATAAAAAATATTAAAAAGGTTAATTTTTTATTTTTTTATCAAATTATACCTTTATTAATCAATTTCAATCACAAAATAAAAAAATCTCAAAAGACAAAAAAAATAAATTCAAAAGACACAAAAAATTTAAAATTCTCAAAATTTTTTCTCTTGCTTTCTTTTTGAAAAAAAATATAAAATAAAACTTCTCTAGTAATTTGTAAAAAAAAGTTATATCATAGTTAATTGAATATGTAAACAAAATTTAGGTTAGATTAAAAGGAGTTGAAACTCATTTTGCCTCCTGAAATTTTCGACCGGCCTAAATTTCGACCCTCAAATTTTTAGTTACCCAATTAACACCCCCAAATATTGGATCGTGCCCCACGTTTGTCCCTGAAACTATCTCCGTTAACATAGATTTGATGTGGCACGTTAAATTGACACGTAGGAAACCCTAAAACGACGTCGTTTATGTTCCCTCCCAATTTTCACTCAATGGGACGTCATTTATGGGCTTCATTGGGTTAAAAAGTTGGGTCAACATATAGATGAAGATACAGACGTAACTTGACCCTTCTTCTTTCTTCTCTTTTTTTCTATTCTTCTTCTCCACGTTTTTGTTCTTCTCGCATGCTTGACTGTGAGAAAGGAGAATTAGAGTAACATTCGTCATGTATTAGACTGCTGGATGAGGTTGTTGAACAACTAGCATTGTCGCAAAAAGAAACGACGAAGACCAGGTTAGGAAGTGAAGTTTTTTTTTTTTTCACAAATTTCTTGATACTCTGTTCTTAGCTTTTGTTTCAGCTTTTGTATTGCATTGCTATTGTCGAAGAAAGGTGCTTGTTATATCTAGGGCATTGGAAGTTATTGCATGTGAATGATGCTAGAATTTTTTTTCCCTTGCTGAAGAAGAGAATGTCAATTGTATCTTTTGCTGTCTCTGGATAAATGTTATTATGTATATGTTATTGCTTGTGTTTAAAAAAATTTTTATTTAAAAATGAATGATGAACTATTATTCTATTTGGAGTTTGAAGTCAGTTAAGCCAGTGTGCTTTGTTTTTTGAAGTCATTGTTGAGATTTTTGTTATTTTGCAATGTAGATGGATGATGATATAACAATTGTCATCCACCATGAAGGAAGTTTTGAGACGAAAGAAGATGGAGAAGTAGTATATGTTAGAGACCAAATTGAACATTTGTTTAGACTAGAGAAAGATACATTGAACGTGTTCTCAATAAGAAATTACTACAAGTTTTTAGGATATGACAACTTGAAGGAGTGCTAGAGGCTAGCTCCTGGGATTCCCTTGAAGACTGGATTGAGAGCACTCTTACATAACAAGGAGCTGTTGGAGATGTGCTTTCACACAAAGAATAATGAAGGTGTAGTGCATGTGTACCTTGAGCATAGAAATTTTGAACATGAAGGTGATGAGGTTCCACAGCTGGTCCCTATGACCCCCAATCCAAAAACTCTTGTATCTGACACTGATGAGTGAAAATTTTAAAGCAAGGATCCAAGGCTTTGAGCATCAATGGATAGGAGGGCCTAAGGAAATTAAATCCAGGCCTAAGCGGCTAAATCAAGCTGTCCCTAGCCATGTGCTTGTGTCATGAAGGTCCAAGTGAAAAGCTTGAGACTGAGTGGTTAAAGTCGTGATCTAAAGCAAAGAGTGTGCTTAAGAGCTCTGGACACCACTAACTGGGGACTCTAGCAAAGCTAAGTCACAATCTGAAAAGGTTCACCCAGTTATGTGTCTGTGGCATTTGTGTATCCGGTGGTAATACTGGAAGACAAAGTGCTTAGGGCCACGGCCAAGACTCATAAGTAGCTGTGTTCAAGAATCAACATGCTTAACTAGGAAAGTCAATAACACTATCCAAAATTCTAAGTTCCTAGAGAAGCCAATCATTCTAAACTTCAAAGGAAAAAGTGAGATGCCAAAACTGTTCAGAAGCAAAAAGCTACAAGTCCCGCTCATGTAATTAAATTAATATCCATTGATATTTTGGACTTTATAGTATATTCTCTTCTTTTTATCCTAATTGATTTTCAGTTGCTTGGGGACAAGCAACAATTTAAGTTTGGTGTTGTGATGAGCGGATAATTTATACGCTTTTTGGCATTGTTTTTATATAGTTTTTAGTAAGTTCAAGCTACTTTTAGGGATGTTTTCATTGGTTTTAATGTTAAATTCACATTTCTGGACTTTACTATGAGTTTGTGTGTTTTTCTGTGATTTCAGGTAAATTCTGACTGAAATTGAGGGATTTGAGCAAAACTCTGAAGAAGGCTGGCAAAAGGACTGCTGATGCTGTTGGATTCTGACCTACCTGCACTCGAAATGGATTTTTTGGAGCTACAGAACTCCAAATGGCGCGCTCTCAACGGCGTTGGAAAGTAGACATCCAGGGCTTTCCAGCAATATATAATAGTCCATACTTTATTCGAAGAATGACGACGTAACTTGGCGTTAAACGCCAAGTTCATGCTGCTGTCTGGAGTAAAACGCCAGAAAAACGTCATGATTCGGAGTTAAACGCCCAAAACACGTCATAACCTGAAGTTTGACGCCAAGAAATGCCTCTACACGTGGATTGATCAAGCTCAGCCCAAGCACACACCAAGTGGGCCCCGGAAGTGGATTTATGCATCAATTACTTACTCATGTAAACCCTAGTAGCCAGTCTAGTATATATAGGACACTTATCTATTGTATTAGACATCTTTGATCTCAGTTTTGTTTTAATCTTCATCTTAGGGGATCATTGATCACGTTTTAGGGGGCTGGCCATTCGGCCATGCCTGAACCCTTTGCTTATGTATTTTCAACGGTGGAGTTTCTGCACACCATAGATTAAGGGTGTGGAGCTCTGCTGTACCTCAAAGATTAATGAAGTTCTATTTTCTTTTATTCAATTCCTCTTTTATTCTTATTCCAAGATATTCATTCGTACCCAAGAACATGATGAATGTGATGAGTTAGATAACCCTCATTATTATTCTCACTTATGAACGCGCGTGATTGACAACCACTTTCGTTCTACATGCAACACAAGCTTGAATGTATATCTCTTAGATTCCCCAACAGAATCTTCGTGGTATAAGCTAGATGGATGGCGGCATTTATGAGGATCCGGAAAGTCCAACCTTGTCTGTGGTGTTCCGAGTAGGATCCTGGGAATCCGGAAAGTCTACCTTGTCTGTGGTGTCCGAGTAGGATTCCGGTAATGAATGACTGTGACGTGCTTCAAACCTGTAACCTGCTGGGCGTAGTGACAACGCAAAAGAATCAATGGATTCTATTCCAGTAGGGGAGGGAACCAACCGGTGATTGGCCGTACTGTGACAGAGTGCGTGAGCATTAGCTTTCACTGCGAGGATGGGATGTAGCCATCAGCCATGGGTGATGCCTCCAGACTGGTTAGCTGTGCGAGTGACAGCCGCATAGGATATTTCCCTGTGAGGATGAAAGTAGCCACAGTTGATGGTGAACCCCTATACAAAGCTTGCCATGGAAAGGAGTAAGAAGGACTGAGTAGAAGCAGTGGGAGAGCAGGCGTCCGAGAGCTCTACAGCATCTCCATTCCGCTTATCTGAAATTCCTACCAATGAATCTGCATAAGTATTCTATCCCTTTTATTATGTATTTTCTTTTTATTTTATATTTTCAAACCCATAAACCTTTAATCCTCCTGACTGAGATTTACAAGGTGACCATAGCTTGCTTCATACCAACAATCTCTGTGGATTCGACCCTTACTCACGTAAGGTTATTACTTGGACGACCCAGTACACTTGCTGGTTAGTTGAACGGAGTTGTGAACTCAGGTGCTGCCCCTTAGAAGCCTTTATCTCAAAATAATTAGAACATGGATCACAATTTCGTCCACCAAGTTTTTGGCGCCGTTGCCGGGGATTGTTCGAGTATGGACAACTGACGGTTCATCTTGTTGCTCAGATTAGGTACTTTTCCTTTCAAAAATCTTTTTCAAAATTTTTCTTTTTATTTTTCGTTTTTCAAAACTTAATTTTCGAAAATAATTAATAAAAATACAAAAAAAATCACAAAATCATAAAAACCAAAAATATTTTGTGTTCTTGTTTGAATCTTGAGTTAATTTTTAAGTTTGGTGTCTTTTGCATGCTTTTAAAAATTTTTCTTGCATTTTTCGAAAATCTCATGCATTCATAGTGTTCTTCATGATCTTCAAGTTGTTCTTGACAAGTCTTCTTGTTTGATCTTGATGATTTCTTGTTTTGTGTTGTTTGTTGTTTTTCATGTGCATTTTTGCATTCATATTTTCCATGCATTAAAGATTTCTAAGTTTGGTGTCTTGCATGATTTCTTTGCATTAAAAATTTTTCAAAATTATGTTCTTGATGTTCATCATGATCTTCAAAGTGTTCTTGGTGTTCATCTTGACATTCATAGCATTCTTGCATGCATCTTGTGTCTTGATCCAAAATTTTCATGTTTTGGGTCATTTTTGTGTTTTTCCTTAAAAATTTAAAAATCAAAAAAATATCTTTTCCTTATTTTCCTCCAAATTTTCGAAATTTTGGGTTGACTTGGTCAAAAATTTTTAAAATTAGTTGTTTCTTACAAGTCAAGTCAAAATTTCAATTTTAAAAATCTTATCTTTTCAAAATCTTTTTCAAAAATCACATCTTTTTCATTTTTTTTATTATTTTCGAAAATTTCAAAAATCTTTTTCAAAATATTTTCAAAATCTTTTTCTTATCTTTATTTGATATTTTCGAAAATAAACTAACAAGTAATGTGATTGGTTCAAAAATTTGAAGTTTGTTACTTTCTTGTTAAGAAAGGTTCAATCTTTAAGTTCTAGAATCTTATCTTGTAGTTTCTTGTTAGTTAAGTAATTTTTAAAATTAAATCTTTTTCAAAATATCTCTTTCAAATATATCTTTTTATCTTTTATCCTATCTTTTTCAAAAATTTTATCTTTTTCAAAATTTGATTTCAAAATATCTTATCTAACTTCTTATCTTCTTATCTTTTTCAAATTTGATTTCAAATCTTTTTTAATCAACTAACTAACTTTTTGTTTGTTTCTTATCTTTTTCAAAACCACCTAACTACTTCTCCCTCTTCTATTTTCGAAAATATCTCCCTCTTTTTCAAAAATTCTTTTTAATTAATTAATTGTTTCATGTTTTAATTTTAATTACAATTTATTTTTATTTTTCGAAAACACTAACCCCTTTTTCAAAAATTATTTTCGAATTCTTTCTTCTCTTTTCTTCTTCTATTTAATTATTTAATTACTAACACTTCTCTTCACCTCCCTTCATCCATAAATCCGAATCCATCCTTCCTCTTTCTTATACCCCTTTCTTCTTCTACTAAGATAAAGGAATCTCTATACTGTGACATAGAGGATCCCTTTTTCTTTTCTTGTTTTCTTCTCTTTCATATGAGCAGGAACAAGGATAAAGGCACTCTTGTTGAAATTGATCCAGAACCTGAAAGGACTCTGAAGAGAAAATTAAGAGAAGCTAAATTACAACAATCCAAAAACATCTTTAAGAGAAACAACCTTTCAGAAATTTTCGAACAGGAGAAGGACATGGCAGAAGAAAATAATAATAATAATGCAAGGAGAATGCTTGGTGACTTCACAAAACCAACGTCCAAATTTGATGGAAGAAGCATCTCCATTCCTGCCATTGGAGCCAATAACTTTGAGCTTAAGCCTCAACTAGTTGCTTTAATGCAACAAAACTGCAAGTTTTATGGACTTCCATCTGAAGATCCTTACCAGTTTTTAACTGAGTTCTTGCAGATCTGTGACACTGTAAAGACAAATGGAGTTAATCCTGAAGTCTACAGACTCTTGCTTTTCCCTTTTGCTGTAAGAGACAGAGCTAGAGTATGGTTGGATTCACAACCCAAGGATAGCCTGGACTCATGGGATAAGCTTGTCACTGCATTCTTAGATAAGTTCTTTCCTCCTCAAAAGCTGAGCAAGCTGAGAGTGGATGTTCAAACCTTCAAACAAAAAGATGGTGAATCCCTCTATGAAGCTTGGGAAAGATACAAGCAGCTGACCAAGAGATGTCCATCTGACATGTTTTCAGAATGGACCATATTAGATATATTCTATTATGGTCTCTCTGAGTTTTCGAAAATGTCACTAGACCATTCTGCAGGTGGATCTATTCACCTGAAGAAAACGCCTGAAGAGGCTCAAGAACTCATTGACATGGTTGCAAACAACCAGTTCATGTACACCTCTGAGAGGAATTCCATGAATAATGGGGTACCTCAGAAGAAAGGAGTTCTTGAAATTGATGCTCTGAATGCCATATTGGCTCAGAACAAAGTGTTGACTCAACAGGTCAACATGATCTCTCAAAATCTGAATGGATTGCAACATGCATCCAACAGTACTAGAGAGGCAGCTTCTGAAGAAGCTTATGATCCTGAGAACCCTGCCATGGCAGAGGTTAATTACTTAGGTGAACCTTATGGAAACACCTATAACTCATCATGGAGAAATCATCCAAATTTCTCCTGGAAGGATCAACAAAAACCTCAACAAGGTTTTAACAATGGTGGACGCAACAGGCTGAATAATAGTAAGCCATATCCATCATCTTCTCAGCAACAGACAGAGAACTCTGAGCAAAATAATTCTAATTTAGCCAATATAGTCTCTGATCTGTCAAAGGCCACTTTTAGTTTCATGAATGAAACAAGATCCTCTATTAGAAATCTGGAGGCACAAGTGGGCCAGCTGAGTAAGAAAGTCATTGACACTCCTCCCAGTACTCTCCCAAGCAATACAGAAGAAAATCCAAAAGGAGAGTGCAAGGCCATTGATTTAATCAAAGTGGCCGAATGCACCAAGGAGGAGGAGGACGAAAATCCTAGTGAGGAAGACCTCCTGGGACGTCCTTCAAGCAAGAAGGAGTTTCCTATTAAGGATACAGAGGAATCTGAGGCTCCTATAGAGACCATAGAGATTCCATTAAATCTCCTTCTGCCATTCATGAGCTCTGAAGAATATTCATCCTCTGAAGAGAATGAAGATGTGACTGGAGAGCAAGTTGCTCAATACTTAGGAGCTATCATGAAGCTGAATGCCAAGCTGTTTGGTAATGAGACCTGGGAAAGTGAACCTCCCTTGCTCATTAGTGAACTAGATACTTGGATTCAGAAGACTCTACCTCAAAAGAAACAAGATACTGGCAAATTCCTAATACCTTGCACCATTGGCACCATGAGCTTTGAAAAGGCTCTATGTGATCTTGGGTCAGGGATAAATCTTATGCCACTCTCTGTGATGGAGAAGCTGGGAATCATTGAGGTACAACCTGCCTTGTTCTCATTACAATTGGCAGATAAGTCCATAAGACAAGCTTATGGAATAGTAGAGGACGTGCTAGTAAGGGTTGAAGGCCTTTACATCCCTACTGATTTCATAATCCTAGACACTAGGAAAGAAGATGATGAATGCATCATCCTAGGAAGACCTTTCCTAGCCACAGCAGGAGCTGTGATAGATGTCAACAGAGGAGAGCTAGTCCTTCAATTGAATGGGGACTACCTTGTGTTTAAGGCACATGGCCATCTCTCTGTGGCAAAAGAGAGTAAGCATGCAGAGCTTCTCTCAGTTCAGAGTTAAGAAGAACCCACACAGTCAAACTCTAAGTTTGGTGTTGTGAGGCCACAACCAAACTCTAAGTTTGGTGTCCGAACCCCATATCCAAACTCTAAGTTTGGTGTTGGGAATACCACACTTAAGTTGACCTGATCACCTTGTGGCTCCATGAGAGCCACTGTCAAGCTACTGACATTAAAGAAGCGCTTGTTGGGAGGCAACCCAATTTTATTTATCTAATTTTATTTTATTTTGTTTCTTTGTTATTTTTGTGTTTAATTAGGTACATGATCATGAGGAGTCACGAAAAAAATAAAAAAAAATTAAAAACAGAGTCAAAAACAGAAGAAAAAAATTTTCACCCTGGAGGACGCACGGGCTGGCGTTCAACGCCCAGAAGGAGCATCTGGCTGGCGTTCAACGCCAGAACAGAGCATCTTTCTGGCGTTGAACGCCCAAAACAAGCTACATCCTGGCGTTTAACGCCAGGATGTGCACACAGAGGACAATCTGGCGCTGAACGCCAAAAACAAGCTTGAAACTGGCGTTCAACGCCAGAAACAAGCATCACATGGGCGTTTAACGCCCAGAACATGCACCAATGGGCGTTTGAATGCCAGAATGATGCATGAAGGCATGTTACATGCCTATAGGGTGAAGGAATGGTATTTCTTTTCACCTCAGGATCTGTGGACCCCACAGGATCCCCACTTCAGGATCTGTGGACCCCACAGGATCCCCACCTAACATATTCCCAACTTACCTTCTAATCCTAGTTTTTGTGATGTGATTCCCCATGTCACAATTTTCAACATCTTCTTCATCAATCACCTCAATTCCTCTTCCCAATTACTCCATTCACCATTCACATCAACCTCCTCTTCCCCATAAACCCCACCTACCAACAAATTCAAATTCAATTTCCCACCCTTTCCCCCCCAAAATGGCCGAACCTATACCCTCCCCCCTCCCTATAAATACCCTTCTTTTCTTTTACATTCTCACACAACACAAACCCACATTCTCCCACATAGCCGAACCCTCTCTTCTCCCTCTCTACCATATTTTCTTCTTCTTCTTCTACTCTTCTTTTCTTTTCTTGCTCGAGGACGAGCAAATTTTAAGTTTGGTGTGGTAAAAAGCCTAAGCTTTTTGATTTTCATTCACCATCAATGGCACCTAAGACCGGAGTTTCCTCAAGAAAAGGAAAAGGGAAAGCAAAAGCTTCTTCCTCCGAGTCATGGGAGAAGGAGAGATTCATCTCCAAGAGCCATCAAGACCACTTCTATGATGTTGTGGCAAAGAAGAAAGTGATCCCTGAGGTCCCTTTCAAGCTCAAGAAGAATGAGTATCCGGAAATCCGACATGAAATCCAAAGAAGAGGTTGGGAAGTCTTAGCCAACCCCATGCAACAAGTCGGAATTCTAATGGTTCAAGAGTTCTATGCCAATGCATGGATCACTAGGAACCATGACCAAAGTATGAACCTAAGCCCAAAGAATTATCTCACAATGGTTAGGGGGAAATACTTGGATTTTAGTCCGGAAAATGTGAGGTTGGCGTTTCACTTACCCATGATGCAAGGTGATGAACGCCCCTACACAAGAAGGGTCAACTTTAACCAAAGGTTGGACCAAGTCCTTATGGACATATGTGTGGAAGGTGCCCAATGGAGAGTAGACTCCAAGGGCAAGCTAGTCCAACTAAGAAGACTGGACCTCAAGCCTGTAGCTAGAGGATGGTTGGAGTTCATTCAAAGATCCATCATCCCTACAAGCAACCGATCTGAAGTTACTGTGGATCGGGCCATCATGGTTCATAGCATCATGATTGGAGAGGAGGTGGAAGTTCATGAAGTCATCTCCAATGAACTCTACAAAATAGCTGACAAGCCTTCATACATGGCACGGCTAGCCTTCCCCCACCTTATATGCCATCTATGTTACTCAGCTGGAGTTATCATAGATGGAGATGTCTCCATTGAAGAAGACAAGCCCATCACAAAGAAGAGGATGGAGCAAACAATGGAAGCTCCTCACGGCCTCCAAGAAGAACATGAGGAAGTGCATCATCAACAAATGCCTCAAGGAATGCACTTCCCTCCCAACAACTATTGGGAGCAACTCAACACCTCCTTAGAGGATTTGAGCCATAATGTTGAACAACTAAGGGTGGAACATCATGAGCACTCCATCATTCTCCAAGAAATAAGAGAAGATCAAAGAGCAATGAGGGAGGAGCAACAAAGGCAAGGAAGGGACATAGAAGAGTTGAAGAACATCATTGGTCCTTCAAGAAGAAGACGCCACTAAGGTGGATTCATTCCTTGTTCTTTATTTCTTTCTGTTTTCGGTTTTTAATACTATGTTTATCTATGTTCTTGTGTCTTCATTTCATGATCATTAGTATGTAACCATGCCTTAAAGCTATGAATAAATTCCATTAGTCCTTCACCTTTCTTAAAAAAGAAAAATATTTTAATTCAAAAGAACAAGAAGTACATAATTTTCGAAATTATTATTGAATTTAGTTTGATTATATTGATGTGGTGGCAAATGCTTCTTGTTTTCTGAATGAATGAATGAACAGTGCATATGTCTTTGGATCTTGTTGTTTATGAGTGTTAAAATTGTTGGCTCTTGAAAGAATGATGAACAAAGAGAAATGTTATTGATGATCTGAAAAACATCATGAAATTGATTCTTGAAGCAAGAAAAAGCAGTGAAAAAAAAAAAAAAAAGAGAAGGGGCGAAAATTTTAAAGCAAGGATCCAAGGCTTTGAGCATCAATGGATAGGAGGGCCTAAGGAAATTAAATCCAGGCCTAAGCGGCTAAATCAAGCTGTCCCTAGCCATGTGCTTGTGTCATGAAGGTCCAAGTGAAAAGCTTGAGACTGAGTGGTTAAAGTCGTGATCTAAAGCAAAGAGTGTGCTTAAGAGCTCTGGACACCACTAACTGGGGACTCTAGCAAAGCTAAGTCACAATCTGAAAAGGTTCACCCAGTTATGTGTCTGTGGCATTTGTGTATCCGGTGGTAATACTGGAAGACAAAGTGCTTAGGGCCACGGCCAAGACTCATAAGTAGCTGTGTTCAAGAATCAACATGCTTAACTAGGAAAGTCAATAACACTATCCGAAATTCTAAGTTCCTAGAGAAGCCAATCATTCTAAACTTCAAAGGAAAAAGTGAGATGCCAAAACTGTTCAGAAGCAAAAAGCTACAAGTCCCGCTCATGTAATTAAATTAATATCCATTGATATTTTGGACTTTATAGTATATTCTCTTCTTTTTATCCTAATTGATTTTCAGTTGCTTGGGGACAAGCAACAATTTAAGTTTGGTGTTGTGATGAGCGGATAATTTATACGCTTTTTGGCATTGTTTTTATATAGTTTTTAGTAAGTTCAAGCTACTTTTAGGGATGTTTTCATTGGTTTTAATGTTAAATTCACATTTCTGGACTTTACTATGAGTTTGTGTGTTTTTCTGTGATTTCAGGTAAATTCTGACTGAAATTGAGGGATTTGAGCAAAACTCTGAAGAAGGCTGGCAAAAGGACTGCTGATGCTGTTGGATTCTGACCTACCTGCACTCGAAATGGATTTTTTGGAGCTACAGAACTCCAAATGGCGCGCTCTCAACGGCGTTGGAAAGTAGACATCCAGGGCTTTCCAGCAATATATAATAGTCCATACTTTATTCGAAGAATGACGACGTAACTTGGCGTTAAACGCCAAGTTCATGCTGCTGTCTGGAGTAAAACGCCAGAAAAACGTCATGATTCGGAGTTAAACGCCCAAAACACGTCATAACCTGAAGTTTGACGCCAAGAAATGCCTCTACACGTGGATTGATCAAGCTCAGCCCAAGCACACACCAAGTGGGCCCCGGAAGTGGATTTATGCATCAATTACTTACTCATGTAAACCCTAGTAGCCAGTCTAGTATATATAGGACACTTATCTATTGTATTAGACATCTTTGATCTCAGTTTTGTTTTAATCTTCATCTTAGGGGATCATTGATCACGTTTTAGGGGGCTGGCCATTCGGCCATGCCTGAACCCTTTGCTTATGTATTTTCAACGGTGGAGTTTCTGCACACCATAGATTAAGGGTGTGGAGCTCTGCTGTACCTCAAAGATTAATGAAGTTCTATTTTCTTTTATTCAATTCCTCTTTTATTCTTATTCCAAGATATTCATTCGTACCCAAGAACATGATGAATGTGATGAGTTAGATAACCCTCATTATTATTCTCACTTATGAACGCGCGTGATTGACAACCACTTTCGTTCTACATGCAACACAAGCTTGAATGTATATCTCTTAGATTCCCCAACAGAATCTTCGTGGTATAAGCTAGATGGATGGCGGCATTTATGAGGATCCGGAAAGTCCAACCTTGTCTGTGGTGTTCCGAGTAGGATCCTGGGAATCCGGAAAGTCTACCTTGTCTGTGGTGTCCGAGTAGGATTCCGGTAATGAATGACTGTGACGTGCTTCAAACTTGTAACCTGCTGGGCGTAGTGACAACGCAAAAGAATCAATGGATTCTATTCCAGTAGGGGAGGGAACCAACCGGTGATTGGCCGTACTGTGACAGAGTGCGTGAGCATTAGCTTTCACTGCGAGGATGGGATGTAGCCATCAGCCATGGGTGATGCCTCCAGACTGGTTAGCTGTGCGAGTGACAGCCGCATAGGATATTTCCCTGTGAGGATGAAAGTAGCCACAGTTGATGGTGAACCCCTATACAAAGCTTGCCATGGAAAGGAGTAAGAAGGACTGAGTAGAAGCAGTGGGAGAGCAGGCGTCCGAGAGCTCTACAGCATCTCCATTCCGCTTATCTGAAATTCCTACCAATGAATCTGCATAAGTATTCTATCCCTTTTATTATGTATTTTCTTTTTATTTTATATTTTCAAACCCATAAACCTTTAATCCTCCTGACTGAGATTTACAAGGTGACCATAGCTTGCTTCATACCAACAATCTCTGTGGATTCGACCCTTACTCACGTAAGGTTATTACTTGGACGACCCAGTACACTTGCTGGTTAGTTGAACGGAGTTGTGAACTCAGGTGCTGCCCCTTAGAAGCCTTTATCTCAAAATAATTAGAACATGGATCACAATTTCGTCCACCAGACACCATCGCAAATCCATCTTCATGTATCCCAAACACACCCCTTGAATAAAATACTATCACATTTCCTGAAGCAAACTTTGCACCCCCAAACCAGCCAAACTCTGCATCTCCAACTCAGTTCAACTCTGAACTTTAAACCCAACCCACCTCAAATCATCCAGCCCAGTCCACCTCTGAACCTCCAGCCCAGCCCAAGTCAAAGCATTCAACCCAAACCAACCATTCACCTGCAGCCCAGCCCACCTTAGATCCTACACCCCAGTCTACCACCTCCACACCTCCATCCCAGCCTAAATCAATGCCTCTTTTCAGACCATGTTCTTTTAAACCAAAAATCAATAAATCTGAGAAGTCTATTCCAACCACTACTACAAAGAAGTCCGCAACAAGTGTCAAAAAGAAGTCAAAGTCTACCCCAAGAAAAAGTGCTGTCAAGAAGGTAACAATACCACCACCAAAACGAGTAACATGATTAGCTTCAAGATTTGCATCCAAAGGGAAGAAGGTTGTTAGTTAGGTCCCTATAGTAACATTAAGCAGTAACGGTAGTGACTCGTATGAGAGTGCGAAAGATGAGCTCTATAGGCCTAGACCCGAGGCTTTTGAGAATTCAAGTGATGATGACTCTGATTCTGAGGTTGCTGCAGCAAGAACCAGGGAGTTGAAAATGAAGAAGAATAAGACAAAAGGTAAGATATGTCTCGAAGACTTGTGTGAAGAAGATGAGCTGATAGTTCAGAATTATGATGAGGAAGTTGATTTGGGTCAAGTGATAGAAAAAGTCAGTGAGGTCTGGTCGGGCGAAATTGTGAACAATACTTTTTCACAACTCAAATAATCCCCGGTAATGGCTCCAAGAACTTGGTGGCTCAATACCATGGCATTACACAACTTCGCACAACTAACCAGCAAGTGCACTGGGTCGTCCAAGTAATAAAACCTTACGTGAGTAAGGGTCGATCCCACGGAGATTGTTAGTATTGAAGCAAGCTATGGTCATCTTGTAAATCTTAGTCAGGCAAACTCAGATGTATATGATGATGATGAACGAAAATAACATAAAAGATAAAGATAGTGATACTTATGTATATCATTGGTGTAAGAGCTTCAGACAAGTGTATGAAGATGCCTTCCCTTCCGTCTCTCTGCTTTCCTACAGCCTTCATCCAATCCTTTCTCACTCCTTTCCATGGCAAGCTCGTGTAGGGTCTCACTGTTGTCAGCAGCTACCTCCCATCCTCTCAGTGAAAGCGATTGCATATGTCCTGTCACGGCATAGCGGAATTCATCTGTCGGTTCTCAATCAGGCGCGGAATAGAATCCAGTGATTCTTTTGCGTTATCACTAACGCCCCCGCCCTCAGGGTTTGAAGCACGTCACAGTCATTCAGTCATTGAATCCTACTCAGAACACCACAGACAAGGTTAGACCTTCCGGATTCTCTTGAATGCTGCCATCAGGTCCTGCCTATACCACGAAGACTCCGAAGAATCCAAGAGATATTCACTAAGCCTCGAATGCTTGTAGAACAAGAATGGTTGTCAGTCACCTTGTTCATAGGTGAGAGTGGCGATGGGCGTCAATCATCACCATCATCATGTTGAAGAACAAGTGATATCTTGGTAAAAGAACAAGCGGAATTGAATGGAAGAACAATAGTAATTGCATTAATACTCGAGGTACAGCAGAGCTCCACACCCTTAATCTATGGTGTGTAGAAACTCCACCGTTGAAAATACATAAGAACAGGGTCTAGGCATGGCCGAATGGCCAGCCTCCCAAAGATCTAAGATAGCATAAAAGTGAAGATAGCTACCAAAGTCTCCTAATACAATAGTAAAAGGTCCTATTAATAGTAAACTAGTAACCTAAGGTGTACAGAAATGAGTAAATGACATAAAAATCCACTTCCGGGCCCACTTGGTGTGTGCTTGGGCTGAGCAATCAAGGAAATTCGTGTAGAGACCTTTTCTGGAGTTAAACGCCAGCTCCCATGCCAGTTTGGGCGTTTAACTCCAACTTTTATTCCTGTTCCGGCGTTTAACGCTGGAATTCCTGAGGCCGGATTGCTTCGCGGGTTTGGGCCATCAAATCTTGGACAAAGTATGGACTATTATATATTGCTGGAAAGCCCTGGATGTCTACTTTCCAACGCCGTTGAGAGCGCGCCAATTGGGCTTCTGTAGCTCCAGAAAATCCACTTCGAGTGCAGGGAGGTCAGAATCCAACAGCATCTGCAGTCCTTTTTGGTCTCTGAATCAGATTTTTGCTCAGGTCCCTCAATTTCAGCCAGAAAATACCTGAAATCACAGAAAAACACACAAACTCATAGTAAAGTCCAGAAAAGTGAATTTTAAATAAAAACTAATAAAAATGTACTAAATCTAACTAAAAGATATCAAAACATACTAAAAACAATGCCAAAAAGTATACAAATTATCCGCTCATCACAACACCAAACTTAAATTGTTGCTTGTCCTCAAGCAACTGAAAATCAAATAAGATCAAAAGAAGAGAATATGCAATGAATTCCAAAACATCTGTGAAGATCAGTATTAATTAGATGAGCGGGGCTTTTAACCTTCTGTCTCTGAACAGTTTTGGCATCTCAATCTATCCCTTGAAATTCAGAATGGTTGGCTTCTTTAGGAACTCAGAGTCCAGATAGTGTTAATGATTCTCCTAGTAAAGTATGATGATTCTTGAACATAGCTATTTATTGAGTCTTGGCTGTGGCCCAAAGCACTCTGTCTTCCAGTATTACCACCGGATACATACATGCCACAGACACATAATTGGGTGAACCTTTTCAGATTGTGACTCAGCTTTGCTAAAGTCCCCAATTAGAGGTGTCCAGGGTTCTTAAGCACACTCTTATTTGCCTTGGATCACAACTTTATTTCTTTTCTTTTTCTTTCTTTTCTTTCTTTTTTTTTTTCGATTTTTTTTTTTCGGTTTTTTTCTCTTTTTTTTTTTTTTTTTTTTTGAATAGCTTTTTCTTGCTTCAAGAATCATTTTATTGATTTTTCAGATCCTCAGTAACATGTCTCCTTTTTCATCATTCTTTCAAGAGCCAACATTCATGAACCACAAATTCAAGATACATATGCACTGTTTACACATACATTCAGAGAACAAAAATATTGCCACCACATCAAAATAATTAAACTATTAAAATTCAAAATTCATGCAATTCTTCCTTTTTCAATTAAGCACATTTTTATTCAAGAAAGGTGATGGATTCATAGGACATTCATAACTTTAAGGCATAGACACTAAGACACTAATGATCATAAGACACAAACATGGATAACATAAAGCATAAAATTCGAAAAACAAAGGAATAAAGAACAAGGGAATCAAGGAATGGGTCCACCTTAGTGATGGCGGCTCTTCCTTGCTTTTGAAGGTCCTATGGAGTGCTTGAGCTCCTCAATGTCTCTTCCTTGTCTTTGTTGCTCCTCCCTCATGATTCTTTGATCTTCTCTAATTTCATGGAGGAGAATGGAGTGTTCTTGATGCTCCACCCTTAGTTGTCCCATATTGGAACTTAATTCTCCTAGGGAGGTGTTTAGTTGCTCCCAATAGTTTTGTGGAGGAAAGTTCATCCCTTGAGGAATCTCAGGGATTTCTTGATGAGAGGGGTCTCTTGTGTATTCCATCCTTTTCTTGGTGATGGGCTTGTCCTCATCAATGGGGATATCTCCTTCTATGTCAACTCCAACTGAATAACAGAGGTGACAAATGAGGTGAGGAAAGGCTAACCTTGCCACAGTGGAGGTCTTGTCTGCCACTTTATAGAGTTCTTGAGCTATAACCTCATGAACCTCTATTTCCTCTCCAATCATGATACTATGGATCATGATGGCCCGGTCTATGGTAACTTCGGACCGGTTGCTAGTGGGAATGATTGAGCGTTGTATGAACTCTAACCATCCTCTAGCCACGGGCTTGAGGTCATGCCTTCTCAATTGGACCGGCTTTCCTCTTGAATCTTGCTTCCATTGTGCGCCCTCTTCACATATGACTGTGAGGACTTGGTCCAACCTTTGATCAAAGTTGACCCTTCTAGTGAAAGGATGCTCATCTCCTTGCATCATAGGCAAGTTGAACGCCACCCTCACACTCTCCGGACTAAAATCCAAGTATTTCCCCCGAACCATAGTAAGATAATTCTTTGGATTCGGGTTCACACTTTGGTCATGGTTCTTTGTGATCCATGCATTGGCATAGAACTCTTGAACCATCAAGATTCCAACTTGTTGAATGGGGTTGGTGAGAACTTCCCAACCTCTTCTTTGGATCTCATGGCGGATCTCCGGATATTCACCCTTTTTGAGTAAAAAGGGGACTTCGGGGATCACCTTCTTCAAGGCCACAACTTCATAGAAGTGGTCTTGATGCACCTTTGAGAGGAATCTATCCATCTCCCATGACTCGGAGGTGGAAGCTTTTGCTTTCCCTTTCCTCTTTTTAGAGGTTTCTCCGGCCTTTGGTGCCATAATGGTTATGGAAAAACGAAAAAGCAACGCTTTTACCACACCAAACTTAAAATGTTTGCTCGTCCTCGAGCAAAAGAAGAAAGAAAGGAGTAGAAGAAGAAGAAATGAGGAAGAGGGGGAGGGTAGTGTGTTCGGCCAAAGGGGGAAGAAGTGGTCTTTAGGTTGTGTGAAAATGAAGGGGTGAAGAAGGGTATTTATAGGAGAGAGGGGGGTAAAGGTTCGGCCATTTGAGGGTGGGTTTGGGAGGGAAAGTGGTTTGAATTTGAAGGGTGAGGTTGGTGGGGTTTTATGAAGGATGGATGTGAGTGGTGAAGAGAAAGATGGGATTTGATAGGTGAGGGGTTTTTGGGGAAGAGGTGTTGAGGTGATTGGTGAATGGGGGAAGAAGAGAGAGAGTGATGGTAGGGTCCTGTGGGGTCCACAGATCCTGTAGTGTCAAGGAAAAGTCATCCTTGCACCAAATGGCATCAAAATCCACGTTTTGACCCATTTCTGGCGTTAAACGCCGGGCTGGTGCCCATTCCTGGCGTTTAACGCCAGGTTGTTGCCCTTTACTGGCGTTTAACGCCAGTCTGGTGCCCTTTTCTGGCGTTAAACGCCCAGAAAGGTGCCAGACTGGGCGTTAAACGCCCAACTGCTAGGCTGACTGGCGTTTGAACGCCAGCAGCATCTTCCTCCAGGGTGTGCTGTTTTTCTTCCTGTTTTTCATTTTGTTTTTGCTTTTTTCATTGTTTTTGTGACTTCTTATGATCATCAACCTACAAAAAAGATAAAATAACAAAAGAAAATAATTAATTATAAAACATTGGGTTGCCTCCCTACAAGCGCTTCTTTAGTGTCATTAGCTTGACAGAGGACTCCCATGGAGCCTCAGAAACACTCAGAACCTTGTTGAAACCTCCCAACACCAAACTTAGAGTTTGAATGTGGGGTTTCAACACCAAACTTAGATTTTGGTTGTGGCCTCCCAACACCAAACTTAGAGTTTGACTGTGGGGGCTCTGCTTGGCTCTGTTTTGAGAGAAGCTCTTCATGCTTCTTCTCCATGATGATAGAGGGATATCCTTGGGCCTTAAACACCATGGATTCTTCATTCACTTGAATGATCAACTCTCCTCTATCAACATCAATCACAGCCTTTGCTGTGGCTAGGAAGGGTCTGCCAAGGATGATGGATTCATCCATGCACTTCCCAGTCTCTAGGACTATGAAATCAGTAGGAATGTAATGGCCTTCAATCTTAACCAGAACATCCTCTACAAGTCCATGGGCTTGTTTTCTTGAGTTGTCTGCCATTTCTAGTGAGATTTTTGCAGCTTATACCTCAAAGATCCCTAATTTCTCCATTACAGAGAGGGGCATGAGGTTTACACTTGACCCTAAGTCACACAAGGCCTTCTTGAAGGTCATGGTGCCTATGGTACAAGGTATAGAAAACTTCCCAGGATCCTGCCTCTTTTGAGGCAGTTTCTGCCTAGACAAGTCATCCAGTTCTTTGGTGAGCAAAGGAGGTTCATCCTCCCAAGTCTCATTTCCAAATAACTTGTCATTTAGCTTCATGATTGCTCCAAGGTATTTAGCAACTTGCTCCTCAGTGACATACTCATCCTCTTCAGAGGAAGAATACTCATCAGAGCTCATGAAAGGCAGTAGTAAGTCCAAGGGAATCTCTATGGTCTCAGTCTAAGCCTCAGATTCCCAAGGTTCCTCATTGGGGAACTCAGAGGAGATTGGTACACGCCCACTGAGGTCTTCCTCAGTGGCGTCCTCCTCCTCTCTTTCCTCTCCACATTCGGCCATGTCTATGGCTTTGCACTCTCCTTTTGGATTTTCTTCTGTATTACTTGGGAGAGTACTAGGAGGGAGTTCAGTAATTTTCTTGCTCAGCTGACCCACTTGTCCTTCCAAATTCCTAATGGAAGATCTAGTTTCAGTCATGAAACTTTGAGTGGTTTTGATCAGATCAGAGACCATGGTTGCTAAGTCAGAATTATTCTGCTTAGAGCTCTCTGTCTGTTGCTGAGAAGATGATGGAAAAGGCTTGCCATTGTTAAACCTGTTTCTTCCACCATTGTTATTGAAACCTTGTTGAGGTCTCTCGTGATTCTTCCATGAAAGATTTGGGTGATTTCTCCATGAAGAATTATAGGTGTTACCATAGGGTTCTCCTAGGTAATTTACCTCTTCCATGGAAGGGTTCTCAGGATCATAAGCTTCTTCCTCAGATGAAGCTTCCTTAGTACTGTTTGGTGCATTCTGCATTCCAGACAGACTTTGAGAAATCAAATTGACTTGTTGAGTCAATATTTTATTCTGAGCCAATATGGCATTCAGAGTGTCAATCTCAAGAACTCCTTTCTTCTGACTAGTCCCATTGTTCACAGGATTTCTTTCAGAAGTATACATGAATTGGTTATTTGCAACCATTTCAATCAATTCTTGAGCTTCAGTAGGCGTCTTCTTCAGATGAAGAGATCCTCCAGCAGAGCTATCCAAAGACATCTTGGATAGTTCAGAGAGACCATCATAGAAAATACCTATGATGCTCCATTCAGAAAGCATGTCAGAGGGACATTTTCTGATTAACTGTTTGTATCTTTCCCAAGCTTCATAGAGGGATTCTCCATCCTTCTGTCTGAAGGTTTGGACTTCCACTCTAAGCTTACTCCATCTTTGTGGTGGAAAGAACTTTGCCAAGAAGGCATTGACTAGCTTTTCCCAAGAGTCCAGGCTTTCTTTAGGTTGAGAGTCCAACCATATTCTAGCTCTGTCTCTTACAGCAAAAGGGAATAGCATCAGTCTATAGACTTCAGGGTCAACCCCATTAGTCTTGACTGTGTCACAGATTTGCAAGAATTCAGCTAAAAACTGATGAGGATCTTCCATTGGAAGTCCATGGAACTTGCAATTCTGTTGCATTAAAGAAACTAATTGAGGCTTAAGCTCAAAGTTGTTTGCTCCAATGGCAGGGATAGAGATGCTTCTCCCATAAAAATCAGGAGTAGGTGCAGTAAAGTCACCCAGCACCTTCCTTGCATTGTTTGCATTGTTGTTGTTTTCTGCTGCCATGTTTTCTTCCTTGAAGAATTCGGTCAGGTCCTCTAAAGAGAGTTGTGCTTTGGCTTCTCTTAGCTTCCTCTTCAAAGTCCTTTCAGGTTCAGGATCAGCTTTAACAAGAATGCCTTTGTCCTTGCTCCTGCTCATATGAAAGAGAAGGGAACAAGAAAATGTGGAATCCTCTATGTCACAGTATAGAGATTCCTTTAAGTGTCAGAGGAAAAGAGAAATAGAAAGAAGAAGGAGAAGATAAATTCGAACTTTAGTTAGATAAGGTTCGAATTGTGCATTGAGAAGGAGTGGCACTCCATAAATAGAAGGATGTGGGAAGGAGGGAAGTTTATTTTCGAAAATCAAGTGAAAAATTTTGAAATTATTTTGAAAAACATTAATTAATTTTCGAAAATAAAAGTGGAAAAGAAATTAAGTGATTTTTGAAAAAGAATTTGAAATTAGAAATTAAAAAGATTTGATTGAAAACTGTTTTGAAAAAGATGTGGTTAAAAAGATTTAATTGAAAAGTTATGGTTTTAAAAAGATGTGATTGAGAAGATATGATTTGAAAACAATTTTAAAAGATATAATTTGAAAACAATTTGAAAAAGATTTGATTTTAAAAAACTAAAAAAAATTTGATTTTGAAAACAAAATCTTCCCCCTGCACCATCCTGGCGTTAAACGCCCAGAATGGTATACATTCTGGCGTTTAACGCCCAAAATGCACCCTTTTTGGGCGTTAAACGCCCAACCAGGTACCCTGGCTGGCGTTTAAACGCCAGTCTGCCTTCTTCACTGGGCATTTTTGAATGCTCAGCTTTTTCTGTGTAATTCCTCTGCAGTATGTTCTGAATCTTCAATTCTTTGTATCATTGACTTGAAAAGACACAAATTAAAAATATTTTTGGATTTTTAATAATTTAAAATGCAACAAGAATCAAATAACAATGCATGCAAGACACCAAACTTAGCAGTTTGTGTACTACTGATACTAACAATATGAAAATGCATATGAGACACACAAAATACTTCAAGTCAATAGAATTCAAAGATCAAAACAAAGAAATATATGCATGGATTCGAAAAATATAACAAAAACATGCATTTGACACTAAACTTAAGATGAGACTCTAGACTCAAACAAGAAATATTTTTGGGATTTTATGGTTTTGCAAATTTTTTTGTATTTTTCGAAAATTAAGTGAAAAAAAGTATCAAAATTCTTAATGAGAATTCCAGGAATCAGTGCAATGCTAGTCTAAGGCTCCGGTCCAGGAATTAGACATGGCTTCACAGCCAGCCAAGCTTTCAAAGAAAGCTTCGGTCCAAAACACTAGACATGACCAAAGGTCAGCCAAGCCTTAGCAAATCACTGCTCCAAAAGCAAGATTGATACGAAATCAACAAGCTCTTGTGGTGATAAGTTGAAACCTCGGTCCAATCAGATTAGACATGGCTTCTCAGCCAGCCAGATCTCAACAAATCATCATGAAACTCTAGAATTCACCTTCAAGAATTTCGAAAAAAAATACCTAATCTAAGCAACAAGATGAACCGTCAGTTGTCCAGCCTAAACAATCCCGGGCAATAACACCAAAAATTTGATGTTGTTGCCGGATCTTGGCTCTGATGTTACCAAAAGCTTGCTCAAAACATGAACAATCCCCGGCAACGGCGCCAAAAACTTGGTCGGGCGAAATTGTGAACAATACTTTTTCACAACTCAAATAATCCCCGGTAATGGCTCCAAGAACTTGGTGGCTCAATACCATGGCATTACACAACTTCGCACAACTAACCAGCAAGTGCACTGGGTCGTCCAAGTAATAAAACCTTACGTGAGTAAGGGTCGATCCCACGGAGATTGTTAGTATTGAAGCAAGCTATGGTCATCTTGTAAATCTTAGTCAGGCAAACTCAGATGTATATGATGATGATGAACGAAAATAACATAAAAGATAAAGATAGTGATACTTATGTATATCATTGGTGTAAGAGCTTCAGACAAGTGTATGAAGATGCCTTCCCTTCCGTCTCTCTGCTTTCCTACAGCCTTCATCCAATCCTTTCTCACTCCTTTCCATGGCAAGCTCGTGTAGGGTCTCACTGTTGTCAGCAGCTACCTCCCATCCTCTCAGTGAAAGCGATTGCATATGTCCTGTCACGGCATAGCGGAATTCATCTGTCGGTTCTCAATCAGGCGCGGAATAGAATCCAGTGATTCTTTTGCGTTATCACTAACGCCCCGCCCTCAGGGTTTGAAGCACGTCACAGTCATTCAGTCATTGAATCCTACTCAGAACACCACAGACAAGGTTAGACCTTCCGGATTCTCTTGAATGCTGCCATCAGGTCCTGCCTATACCACGAAGACTCCGAAGAATCCAAGAGATATTCACTAAGCCTCGAATGCTTGTAGAACAAGAATGGTTGTCAGTCACCTTGTTCATAGGTGAGAGTGGCGATGGGCGTCAATCATCACCATCATCATGTTGAAGAACAAGTGATATCTTGGTAAAAGAACAAGCGGAATTGAATGGAAGAACAATAGTAATTGCATTAATACTCGAGGTACAGCAGAGCTCCACACCCTTAATCTATGGTGTGTAGAAACTCCACCGTTGAAAATACATAAAAACAGGGTCTAGGCATGGCCGAATGGCCAGCCTCCCAAAGATCTAAGATAGCATAAAAGTGAAGATAGCTACCAAAGTCTCCTAATACAATAGTAAAAGGTCCTATTAATAGTAAACTAGTAACCTAAGGTGTACAGAAATGAGTAAATGACATAAAAATCCACTTCCGGGCCCACTTGGTGTGTGCTTGGGCTGAGCAATCAAGGAAATTCGTGTAGAGACCTTTTCTGGAGTTAAACGCCAGCTCCCATGCCAGTTTGGGCGTTTAACTCCAACTTTTATTCCTGTTCCGGCGTTTAACGCTGGAATTCCTGAGGCCGGATTGCTTCGCGGGTTTGGGCCATCAAATCTTGGACAAAGTATGGACTATTATATATTGCTGGAAAGCCCTGGATGTCTACTTTCCAACGCCGTTGAGAGCGCGCCAATTGGGCTTCTGTAGCTCCAGAAAATCCACTTCGAGTGCAGGGAGGTCAGAATCCAACAGCATCTGCAGTCCTTTTTGGTCTCTGAATCAGATTTTTGCTCAGGTCCCTCAATTTCAGCCAGAAAATACCTGAAATCACAGAAAAACACACAAACTCATAGTAAAGTCCAGAAAAGTGAATTTTAAATAAAAACTAATAAAAATGTACTAAAATCTAACTAAAAGATATCAAAAACATACTAAAAACAATGCCAAAAAGTATACAAATTATCCGCTCATCAAGGTCCAGCCACCATATGACGCCTTTGATGCATACTATGATGATTCCGATGGAAATGATTCATGAAAATCTGAGGAAATAAAAACCCCACCTAATTCGGACGAAGAATCTGATGCGGATGGTGACGATGATTTTCCAATCTTCATGGAGAGGGCAAGATTTGGAGAGTAAAAGTTGGAGGTTGGGATGAAGTTCAATAACAAACATGGTTTTATTGAGGCAGTGAGGGAGTTCACCATACAAGAGGGGAGACAAATCAATTTCAGAAGGAATGAAAGTTATAGGGTGAGAGCTGTTTGTAAGTACAAGAAAGAGGATTGTAAGTGTGTTGCATATGCCTCTGTGGATCATAAAGAGACTTGCTGGCAGATGAAAATATTCAACAATGACCACATATGTGCAAGGAAGACTAAAAATAGGGCAACAAACAGGAAGTGGCTAGCTTCAAAGCTGGTAAAAAAATAAGAAAATACCCTAACCTCAAGTATGGAGAAACGTCTGATTACTTCAAGAGGAAGTGTGATCTTGACTTGAATAAGTCCTCTCTGACTAGAGCCTTAAGTGATGCAAGGAACATTGTATATGAGGATACGGCAGCACAATACACACTTCTCAGAGACTATGTAGAGATACTACTGAAAAGTAACCCTGGATCAACTATTAAAATAGGAGTGAAGCCGCAACCTGAAGGAGAACCAACTTTCAAAAAAATGTACATATGCCTCGATGGATGCAAGAAAGGATTTAAGGTTGGGTGTCGGCCTCTAATTGGGCTAGATGGAGCCTTTTTGAAGACACACTTTGGAGGACAAATACTAGCCGTAGTTAGACAAGACGCCAACAACCAGATATATGTCATCGCTTGGGCCATTGTAGAGGTCGAGAACAAAGACAATTGGCGATGGTTTTTGGAGCTTCTGTTGGATGATCTCGGTGATGTAGCCTCTAACAACTGATGCTTCATGTCGGACATGCAAAAGGTAACATTTAAGCTTTAAAAAAATTTGATTGCAACTTTGGAAGACTGTGTTGGGACATAATTTAAATTTAAGGGACCAGATAGAGTCATAAGTGTTAATTTGGGGGGCTTAATTGGGACTCGATAACATTAACTGCTAACTGTGCTACATATTATGGCAGGGATTAATTCCAACAGTCTGTGAATTGATGCCTGGAGTGCACCATAGGTTTTGTGTGTGGCACCTGTGGAAGAATTTTAATAAGTAATGAAAATAACAAGAGTTAAGAACCATATTATGGGAATGTGCAAGAGAGACAACTAGGCATGGCTTTGACCAAAAGATGGAGAAGGTAAAGAGAAAGAATGAGGATGCCTGGGACTACTTGAACAAATGGCCGAAGAAAAGTTGCACCAAGGCATACTTTAGCCATGCTCCGAAGCTGGATAATATCTGTAATAATGCGTGCGAGGTCTTCAACGCAAGGATAAAGGAGTATAGGGCAAAGCCTATACTTACTCTACTAGATGAAGTACGCATGTTCGTGATGAGAACAATTACAAAAAATAAAGTGAAGCTGCAACACCACATTGGCAGGTTACCTCCTATTCAGAGGAGCAGATTAGAGAAGATAAGAAAGGAGTCACAAAAATCACATCCAGTGTGGTGTGGTGATGATGGCTATCATAGATTGAGATTTATGGGTGGCCAACAAACATAGTTATTGACTTGGAAAAGCAGATATACACATGCAGATTCTGACAAATCACAAGTATAAGATTATTTTTTTTCTAATTTGGTAGTAGTTATAAAATGTTTCAGATATACATTTGAGGTCTCATTGTCAACTTTTGTAGGAATCGTAACTTTGATTGAAATAAATATGTTAGGCATACAATTTAGTTTGAAACAAATTCTGCTCTGATTGAATATATTCTGTTTGTGACTGAACATTTTCTCTGATTGGATGTAATCTGGATTTCAGGCATGCCATGTGTCCAGCATGTGCTATAATAGCTAGACTCAATGGGAATCCTGAAAGGTAACTTATTTATCAAAGACCAAGAAGGAGAATGAAAGGTAACTTCTTTATCAATTCTTGAAAGAACTCAAGATGCCTCATTCATATTCATCAAATATTGGTTGGTGTGTGCATGTTGAAGATTGTAAAATTTATGGCTTGAAGAGCCATGCTTGTCATGCCTATTAGAATGATTGCTACCACTTGCAATTCATGAGCTTTTACCCAAAGAAGTTTGTGAACCGTTGATACATCTAAGTATTTTTTTTTGGAGAGCTTTATTCCAAGGAATTGAAGGTTGATGTTTTAGACAAACTTAAAACTCAGATTGCAATAACACTTTGTAAATTGGAGACGATTTTTTTCCAATTTTTTTATGTGATGGTTCATCTAACCGTTCATCTTACCCATGAAACTAAGTTAGCCGGACCAGTTTAATATCGTTGGATGCACTCTGTTGAGTGGTTAGCCTTTTCTATTTAATAATGACTTAGAATCTACCTTATACTATTTATTAGGTAGGTTTCTAACCTTCCTTGAACATTCAATTTTAGATATTTGTGCTCACTAAAGAGTTAAGTGAAAAATAAAGCACATCCTGAGGGTTATATTTCTAAAGAAGTAATGACCCTTATGACAAGATATTTGGATGAAACTTCTAAAATTTTTTACCATGGTGAGAATAAACCTATGCAAGGCATATCTATTTTCAAAGTACTTGGCAGTTTAGTTGTAAAGGGGCATACAAGGAACTTAGTATTTTAGAGCATAGAAAAGCTCAATTCTATATACTGAAGAATTATGAAGAAGTTCAACCATGGGTTGATAAACATATGGCATATTTAATAAGAGAAAATTTAAAAAATCTGCAGAAAAGGCACAAGGATCAATTTATCAAATGGTTTGAAAGGAAGGTAAATGAATAAACTTTGATAATTGTAGAATTGAAAAGTCTCTTGACAATATTTAGTTTTAATCTCTATTTCTTAATGTAGATTACATATCTACACAAAGTAGGGAGTGCACGAGTTAATAATCAACTATTTTCTCCAGCAAGAAGTCCTGATTATCATGCACATTTCTACAAAATATGTGCTATCAACGATTTTACATTTCATAGCAAAAATCTTGAAGCATCTTTGAAAGACTCAAAATTGTAGAGTAGTTGTGAAGGGAGGTGAATTGACTGGTGGTGTGGTTTATTATGGCATGTTGACTGATATTTTTGAGTTAGATTATGTGAAAAAATATAAAGTGATCTTATTTAAGTGTGATTAGTTTGATGTTCCTCCAATAGGATGAAATTAAAGTTTAGGATATTGTAAATATGAGTATGGATTCGTAAATGTAGATGTTACATATGTTAGATATAAGGATGAGCCTTTCATTTTAGCATGTCAAGCTAAGCAAGTATACTATGTAAAGGCAATTAAAAGGTCTAATTGTTGTACTGTGGTACGAGTAGAGCCTCACAATACATATGATGTGCCTAAGCAAGATATCATGCAAGAAGAGGCATACCAATAACAAGCTGAAACGGGAAGTTTTAATCAAGTATCATCTTTGGATGATGTCAATTTGTTGATGGAATTAGGTAGAGGTGACATAGCGGGATTAAGTGTGGACGTGCCTATCTCTATAGAAGAAGAAGAAGATAGTTCAAATGATAGTGATTGACTTTTTAGAAATTTTATTTTGAGGTTCACAAGATATTTGCAATTGTTAAGTTATTCACTTTTTGTCTATGATGGTGATTGAGTTTAAAGTAGTTAAACTTTAGGAATTCACATCATATTTGTAATTGTTAAGTTCTTCACTCTTTGCTCTATTTGTTTAATATTTTTGAAAAGTATAATATATTTTAATTATGTCCACTTTTATTGATGTACTTTCTTTGGTGTAATTGTGTATTAAATTATGTAGATATTTTATTATTTCATTTCTTTAATGTTATCTCTGTAAGTTTTATTGTAGATTGCGTAACATAATGGAACCACGAAGGATTCATCAAACAAGGGCTACTGCATCTAGTACTACAACACCAGCCCTTTCTCCAGCCCCGACAGCCCTTGCTCTAGTCCCGACAGCCTCCATTTCGTCATCGACAGTCACTATTTCAACACCAGCAACTGCCTCTGTTTCATCGCGTATTGTTATAAAAGGGGACCTTTGCGTGGGATTGCAACAAATAAGGTGTTGAAAATAAAGACAAATAAAAAATTGGAATTGTCGATCTCTTTGGACAATTTAGCACCTAATGGCATCCATGCTGATCTTTTTGCATCCGAAGTGGGTATTGTTACAAGACAAAATGCTCTTTTGGATGTAGAGAAATAGAGCCAAGATGGAGATGACGTCAAACAAAAAATATGCATTATTTTTGTAATACATATTTACATTTTAAGCTATTATTTATTTTAAATCTTTATTTGTGGTAACTAACTTTGACCAATCTTATGTAGAAAAAGTTTGATATACTAGATACGCAAGTAACACGTAACATGATTTTAGCTAAGACTAATATTTGTTATCGAAGTTGGCACTCAAGATTGTGTAAACACTATGAGTTGTATCAAATTGATCAGGAGCGCCTTCAAAATCAACCGAACAATGTTCTTCCAGAGACATGAAAGAATTTGGTGTGCTACTTTGGAAGTTCTTCTTTTCAGGTTTAAATTTTTCATTGTGACAACTATTGAGGTGTTCTTATGTTGTTTTGCTATTTTAGGTCAATGATATAATTATAACTTAACTCCTTTTGTGAGTTTGGTATTCTATAGAAAAAAGTTTAAGAAACAAAGATAATAGAAAGCATCACGTTGTACCACATATTTCTAGTCGAAGAACATTTTAAGTTGTTAAACGTTATCAGGTAAATAGTCTTGAAGTTTTTAATTTGGTGTTATATTTTTTGTTATGTCAAATTTACACTTAACTACATGTGATATTTTAAACTTTAAAAAAATTTCAGTGCCATCCTAGAATTGGTATTAAGCCTGACATTCAAGAATTGTGGCAAATTACTCATTAAAAGAATAATAGAGAATGTGTCAATAAAAAAGCTAAACAAATTGATGTAACATTACTAACCTTTTCCTTTTACTTTTGTATGGAAGTTAAATTCTATCTTTGTTTTCAAATCATAAATTGTATTGTGCAGGATGATATTAGCTGTATGATCAATGAATCCTACAATTTTAAAAATTCTATCACTCCAAATGAAGTTTTTTTACTTGTGAAAGGTGAGAAAAGTGGTGCAAGTTATAATATAAAGGCTTCAAAATCTAAGTTAAGGATTCAAGCACAACATGAAGAGGTAATGCAAGATCATGACGAACTAACAAAGGAAATAGATGTGCTCAAAGAAAAACTTGAAGAGCAACGAACACGGCAAGAGAAAGAATTAGCTCGAGTAAAAGCTCAATTGGAAGCTCAACAAGCCGTTGTGAGCTCTTTCATAGCGCGCTTTGACAATGAAAGAAACTAGACAATTAAAGGTACCTCTAAAATTGCTTATGGTTTTAATACATATTCATAGATGATTCATATATTATTAGTATAGTTTAATTGTATATGGATCTATTTATTACATTTTACTTGTCATGGTTGAGAAATGACAAATGTCCTATTATTTAATTTGATAAATTTGATTGTATATTGGCTGAAAAATAAGTAATGAATTGGTTGTTTTTTATGGAACCATAGACGGTGAAAATATCCCAGCTTTAGGGGAGATTCTGCTAAAATTTTTCTAAAAATTTTGGATAAAAATAAATGGAAAAAATTATAATTGCTGTTATATCTTGTTTCTAATTTTTCATTTCGATTTTTTCTCATTTACAGGATTACTAAAATGGTGACAACATGCGGACTCAAGAATATTTTGATTTATAGAGACACTAATCTATGTTAGACTTTTAACTTTTGGTTGAACTTGTGTAAGAAATATAACTTTTAGAACTAATCAATATAGACATTACTAATGTTATTTTGTTTTAAAATAATTTTAGTTAAATGAAGCATGTTTGAATTATATATGTTTTTACATATTATATAAATGTTGACTTGCTCAATAAAGTAGCTAATATATCAGTTAATTAAAAAAATAATTTGGTAAATTATGCATGTAATTTGTATTAAAAAAATTTGTTATAAAATAAATATTGTGCTTTTGTAGCTAAAGAGAAAAAAATGTTACAAAATCAAGTTATATTTTGTAACAAAATTTTATGATAGGAAAAAATATATCGTCACTAAAAATATTTTGAAGATCAAAATTTGTTATCACTTTTGTAACGAATTTCGGTTTTTGTATCAAAAAAATTTGTTACAAAATATTATTTTGAATTGTAACAGTTTCATTTTTTGTTATAAAATTTTTTTGTAACAGAACATATTGCAGCGACCATTTTTTTGTTACAATTTTTTTTTGTTTCAAAATTCTATTTTTCTATAACAATGTTTTTTTACAAATATTACTTTTTTGTAGTGGTATTTATTAGTGTAAAGTTTTGATTTAAAATTTGAGAGTTTAAAGTCAGAAATTGTTGTATATTTAGAGTTTAAGAAAAAATTTGTAAGTAATTAAAAAATTAGTTGAATTTGTTTGGATTTATTTTTTTGAATAAAAAATAATATCAATAAAATTTTGATTTTGTAACTTTAATTTAAAAGAAGATAAAAAAAAATAAAAAAATTGTGACAACAAAAATATGTATAAGAAGTATATATAGAATAATAAAATATTAATTTATTAATAATAATAATAACATAACAACGGTCATATATTTGTATTAATATATATGTTATAATATATATACAATGGTATATATATATATATATATATATATATATATATATATATATATATATATATATATATATATATTATTTTATGCTAGAGTGGCTATAAGTGACTGACAAATTACAATGGAACACGTGAAAAATAAAATGTTTGCTGACCATAGTTTTGACCGACTCAGTAAATTTGTTTTTTTTTTTTTTGTCTTAACTTCTTAACATCAACAAAACAATATACTAACAAAAAAATGGGGATTGAAACATGGAAAAACATAGTCTAATCATATAATTCCTGTTTTTGGATTTATCCTGGCTATCAGATTTAGTTTGCCACTACAAGTAATAGCCTTATTAAATCGGTGAGAGATGTTTTCTTCTACTTGAAATTATATAGAACCGAATGCGATCTTTGTTTCGACGGGACTGTTTACTACCGTTCTAGCAATCGGTATCTATGGCCACCGCCACCTATCTGCCTCCGCGCCTCTTCCTTAATAAGATTGCTTCCTCTGTTCCTGTGATAATTGGAGGTTCTATTTTTATTTACCCAATACCCAATATTTTTTCTTTTTTTTTTGTTGCTGTGGCCTCCATCATCTTGTATCATACCACCATTGCTCTATTAACTCTTTTCGCTTTCCGTTAGCTCTGACATAGAATTTGTCTTATTCATGTGTTTAGGTAAAATATAATTTTTCAATTAATCATAAACATGATTTAAACGTAGCTAAAATTTTAATCAGTTTTTTTCATTGTCAAATGTCACTTCTTTATTTGTTAGTCAATTTATAATCACCAGTAGTCATTGTTAACTTAGCCATCATAAATGTAGCCTATATATAATATATATTATTTATATATATAACATATAATATGTAACGGTCAAAATAGACAATTTAAATTTAGTTAGCATTTTAAATTTTATAAATAAAAATAAATAATTCAATTAAAAATTATTTTATAATATGCAAAATTTAAATTTATTTTTTTATATAAAAAAATTTAATTAATTATAATTTAATATAATAATATAAATAATATTTAATATTAATTTAATATAATTATGTATATTAATTATAATATAATATAATTAATTAATTATTATAATTATTAATAAATTAATTATAATTTAATTATTAAATATAATTATTTAATTAAATATCATTTCATATAATTATTTATTATTATGATAACTTATCACGTGCTAAGTTATTATTGAACACTCACAATCTTTTTTTTTTTAAAGAAATTTTCTCTTCTCAAAAAGTATACAGGGATTTTTCTTTTCTCTTTTCCAATGGCTGATTCCTTTTTTGTCAGAAAAAGTCAATTTGAAATGTTTGGAGACCAAACTCTTGAACTTGTTCTTACTCTGTATTTTAAAGAGAGTTGGGTACGTAAAAGTTTACTTATTTTATATTGCGTGTAATAAAAGTAATAACTACTACATATTATGGTGAAGACATATATCATTGTTGAATTTATTTAATTAATAAAACCAAAAGAATATACAAAACAATCAGCATATATATTACATGGAAAACCTAAAAAAAAAACAAAAAACAAACACACAAAATTATGGTTTTCAATACACACCATAGTCAATACATAATAAACTACAGAATAAAACAATTGAATAAATATATTTTTAATTAACTACAAGAACAATCATTTTCAATGTAAAAATGGCTTGAAAGTTCTGACCAACTTGTTCATTCGTTCAGCAAACGAAGTATAAGAAACAATACCATCATTCCCAGCCAAGATCCGATACTTGTCTTTCCTTGTAAAGTTGGTACACTCAAACCCTAACGTTGAAGCCAAAAGCCTTTGAACATAGTTAGCCACATCGTGAGGACTTTTACCTGAGGAGCAAGTAGCTTCAACCGGCAACTGGTTCAAGAAAGTGACCTCATAAACCGGCCTAGGGTTCATGAAGAAGAAAATGGGGTCCAAACCCTTCCAACCCCTAGCAGTGGTTGCATGGAAGAATCCAACCCTATAGTTCATGGCCACAGGGACTATTCTATCAGTTAACTCAGCGAATAACCCACTGAACCTTAGAAGGAAGGGTTCGCGACATGTAGTACCTTCTGGACACACAACCAAATCACCCTTTGATAATTGCTCTTTGATTTTCTCAGCATCTACGTTCCTTATTCTTGTTAACCTAACCGTTGGGATTGGAGAGAGTATCTCCGTTAACCTAGAGATGGAATAGGTGACTGCGGGGACTTGGCGGTGGAGCACGGAGGAGAGGACCACCGGGTCCATTAGGGTTCTGTGAGTGCACACGAATAGCACGCCGGAGTTGCCGTTCAAGGGAGGAGGGGGTGGTGTGCCCTTCACTACCACCTTGCCTCCAAAGAGCCTTGAAACGTAGGGTATCACCCAAAAGGGTAGTGTGAACCCCAAGGTGATGCGAATTATGGCAAGTATAATGCCTATTGGCATCCATAGAAGGATTAGTAGCGAGGTCGATGCTGTCGGCCGCTTTACTAGACGGCCGTCGTGGAAGATCACCGGCAGTGGCCGGAGCGCTTCCTGCTCCTGCTTCTGCCTTGTTACAAAAGGAGGAACAATTTGTTCCTGCATTTAAATTCAATTTTATGTTAGAAAACTAAAAGTTGTAACTTAATTATAACCAGTTAACCACCATGTTAAATCTAAAAAAAAAATAGCTATTAAATTAATTATTGGTATAAAAATTTTGTTAAAATACAAAATAAATATTAAAAGTCAATTAAATAAAATATGTATAAGTAATATTACATAAACAATAAATATTATTTTTGATAAGTATTTGGTCAGCAATAATATTTATATTTATAGAAATTTTATATATAAAAAGTGTATAATTTATACTTATATTTATTAGAATTTTGCATGAATTAATATAATTTATATTCATATTAAAAAGTGTATTTTGTAAAATTTATTTATTAAAAATAATTTAATATTTATGCTAGTTAAATAATAATAAAAAATACTAAAAATTATTGGTCTTTATAAGTTATTTAAATATGTATTTATACACAGTTATTTTTTGTGTGGATATAATATTTTTGAAATTATAATAATATAGTTAAATTAAAATTTTAGCTAAAGAATAATTTAAAAATATTGATTAAAGAAATTAAAATAAAAACTTTACTCTTTAACATATTATTAATGCATTAAAAATTACAGATTTATAAAATTTTTTGAAATTTTTTATTTGTAGTATTTTTAATTAGTATTAATTATTTTCACATTTGTTAACAGATCCTTGAATTACTTACTTTGGGCAGGTTCAAATTTATTTCAATATTTGTCTTTTATAACTGTGTCCTTAATTAATTAATATGTTGTTGAATAACAACAATATACACGAAATGTTGTGAAATATGGCAATCTCACCAAAATTGACCTTGTTTAGTATGTTTATTTTTCTCTATAGAAATTCAAAATCATATGAGAAGCTTTTTTTTTAACTTTTGTTTGAAAACTACAATTTTTAAGTATTTCATACAAAAATTCTCACACACAAATATATAGGGTTTTCACTTCGGTTATGTTGTATGACTTTAATCATGAAAATGATATACCGATGAAGAAATTAAAATAATTAGTCCAAAAGTAATTTAAAAATTAATTAAAAAAAATTTAGTTAGTATAGATGAAATAAATCAGACTAAGTCAGATTTTATCTTTAACAAGATAGATGTATAAGATAGTTAAGAAAAAATCTAAGTCAGAATTTTTGTTAAAATTTGGTCAGGACTTAACCAATAAAAAAAGTGAATAATTTCACATCATTATATGTATTTCACACCATTAAAAATACTAATAATAATTAAGGGAGACACTCAGACAAAGACGTCTAAAACGTCTTTTTTTAAAGATATTTTTCAGTAATTAAAATTTAACATATATACTCGATTTAACATATATAATCGATTAAATCATGTTATTTTTGTCAAAATTATACTAGACAAATTGATTTAACCGAAAAAATGGTGAATCAAATCTTGAACTGATCTAAATTAATATTATTTTTTTTATAAAAAATGACTACAATACCCTTATTATAGAGAATAATTAAAATACTCTTATTATATATATTAATTTTAAAAATTCTAAATTCTAACCCTAGAGAAAAATAAAGAACTAAAATTTAAAATTCTCAAAATTAATATATATAATAGAAGTATTTTAGTCATTTTCTATAATAGGGTATTGTAGTTATTTTTTATAAAAAATAATTTTAATTTAGACCAGTTCAAAATTTGATTCACCATTTTTTGGTGAAATCAATTTGTCTAGCCTAATTTTAACAAAAATAACACGATTTAATCGATTATATGTATTAAATTTAATTATTAAAAAACATCTTTATAAAAAGATATTTTCAACGTCTTTATCTAAGTGGCTCTCAATAAGTAATGAATGGTTACAAATTACAAAATCCTTTAACCTCCTAGCACTCATTGATAGTTAAGTATACTGAATTTGATATGCAATATGTTATATTTTTTTTAAATATCATTACTTTTTTTTAATTTTAACATAAATTTTGTGAAATATTATTTAATTTGATATTAATTATTGAACATTTACCTTGCAAAGTTGCATGAAGGAATGATGGCTACTCCTTGCCATACCCAAAGTAGGTGCACCTTGTTGGCCAAAAATGTCAGCAACCCTTTGAGATATGCTATCATCAACAACAGAGCCCGTCGCATAACCAAACCTGTTGAAACACAACTCTGTCCCAACCACCTCGTCCGCGCGCAAATGCTCCTTCACGAACCTCTCCACCATTATCCTCGGCATCTTCGTTGCCACCACCCTTTTGTCGTAGGAACTAAACAACCTCCACGCCTTCATATGAAGGTCATCCATGTAGAACTTTGGCAACACCGCCCTTGCCACGGATTCGATCTCTGACTTGGCTACCCCAGCTAAGGACACAAAGATCATTATTTTAAGACCTGTGTCCTTCATGCCAAGACTGTCCGTTAACCTAATCAGAGGCCATAGGATCAACAACAAGGCGAATCGGAACAAACCGGATGCTTCGAATGCTACTAACATGAAGTATGAGAATGTGTCCGAGTCCTTCAGAAGCGTGCCTTCTAGTTCGGATACAACAGATTCCATGATTCGATTTTTGGAATTTTTGATGATTTTTTTTTTCTTGTTAAGGTTTTGTTTTTTGTTTTTTGGGTTCTTGTTGAATGGAAAATTGTTGTGTTTTGTACTTGTAAGATTGGGGAATATATGTTAGGGGGTCGAATATTATTTATATTATTTGAAAAATTATTATTGAAAAGTCTTTAATATGCTTTGGACTATGCATGAGGCAGTTTATCAGTTTTACAACTAACTCTAGTCGCCACATCATATACTACTCCACTTGTCATTTCTCTCTCTCTCTCTCATTTATTTATTTATTGATAAATGTAATTAATTTAGTTTAATTTCCTTAGGAATGGGATTAAGTGATATTATTAATTATATATCGTATCTTTTAATTTATTATATTTGGATTTTTTACTTTTATCTCACTAAATATTTACATAAAAATACTTTTATATGAAAATGATAATTAAGAAGTGTCAAATAAATCGATATAGTTGACCTTAAAATATAGTTTCAAGTTTTCTCCATAGATGAACAAGAAAAAATTTACGATTTTCTTCGTATTCATTATTTAGCGTCAAATGTGTAGTTTAATTTTACTTTCTGTTTGTTATGTTACGAATTTTAAGAATAGTTATGTTAGGTGTGTATTAAAATTAGTCATTTGTATAAAATATATTAAAATATAAAATATATATTAAAAATAAATTTAATTATATATATATTTATATATAAATATATGATGATTAATTTTTATATATAAATAATATTTTTATTTTAAAAAATATTATTTATACAAAAAAATTCAATTTAATCTCTAAAGTTACATTTAAACTTTAATTTAGTTCTTAAAATTTTAATTGTCTCAATTTAATCTCTAAATTTTTTAATTGACTCTGTGACGAAAACTACTACAGGGACTCAAGTGATTAAAATTTGAAAAGTTTAAAAACTAAATTGAGACAATTAAAACTTTAAAAACTAAATTAAGATTCGAATATAACTTCAGAACCAAACTGAATATTTTCTTTATTTATACACAAAAAAAATCAACATTATTAATTAATGCTAATAAAATAAATAAAATTTAAAATTACACAAATATCCTAAATCAGAATTAGTTATACATCATGTCTTAAATATTTTTATATAAAACAAATCAAATTAATTTGATTTCGCTATTTATATGTAAATCGAATCGATTTACTACTGATATAATATATATATAGTGTATATATATAGTAAATCAAATCAAGTTAATTCGAGTTACATGTAAATAACGTAAATTAAGTTAATTTAATTTGATTTATATATAAATATTTAGAAAGAAATGTGTAATCTATTCTGATTTAGAATATTTACATAATTTTAAATTCTATTTATTTTATTAACGTAAATTATCATATTTTTAATTTATATTTATATTTTAATTATATGAATGATATTTTTTTATGTGAACATAATATAATTGAATTTAATTTAGTGGTTATCTTATAATTTATGATCATCAATGAACAAAATTTATTTTTGGCATATATATCTATGCACAGATAATAATAATAATAATAATAATAATAATAATAATAATAATAATAATAATAATAATAATAATAATAATAATAATAATAATAATAATAAGGAAATTTATTAATTATATTTTTCAAAAAGTTACCAGCGTAGAAAAGAGAACTATTAGGGAGTGTGTTGGCAAAGATTGATGACTTAACTCCAACAATAACAATAATAATAAATAATAACTTAAAAAGTAATAATATTGGTAGTAAACGGCTGGTTTTGGACACCTAACTAAAATGGGTAGTGCTAGGGAGCCAATGGCTTAAGTGTACAATGTGTACAATGGGCTAAATTTTTGGTCCATGAATAAAATGAACATCACCATACTAGCTAGAATAACCATCCGATACCAAGGATAACCATCCGGATACCAAGGATAATAAACATCTCAATAAAAAATTAAACTAATTTTGGGGTTCACCAAGGATCGAACTCTTGACCTTTCGAATCTAGAACTCTAATACCATATCTGAAACCACTCATCCAAAAAACATAACCTGACAGGACAATGTAACACTAATGGTCATATCTCTAATACTTTTTAAACTTCCATTGTACACATTGTACGCTTAGGCCATTGGTTCCCTAGACTTTTTCAACTAAAATTGGCGCCTCATACATATTTGAGTATTTTGGTTACTTACTTGTTACATTACTTAAGAGTGAAGCCTACGTATCTTGTCCGATCAATGGTATTTTTGTATATAAAAAAAAAAAAAAAGCTAATTTAAGATATACATTACATTTCATCGTCCTACGTATATCAATGTCTGTTCTTTCTGCATGGTACGAAATTTAACATATTACTTATAGACCAAATTTGGAAATAATTAACCATATATGTTTTTTAGGGTGGTAAAGTGCATGTGATGTGTAATATTCGAGTTAATTATATACACGGCTTTAGCCCATTTGAGGGTGCTCAAATTATTTTTAACATAAAAGTATATAATAAATAAGTAATGCGATTAGCCACACGTAATGATCGACCAAAAAATTTTAAAAATAGGAATAAAAATATCTATATACTAAAACAAATGTTATTGCACATTATTAATTATACTAAAAATAAAATAGGGATATAAAAATTAAAATAATTATCTAAAAAAATAAATATAATTAAACGACTATGTAAAAAAATATATATTTTAATATATCAAAATTAATTTCTATGATTTTAAACAATTGTTCAAATACTCATTATAATTTTCAAATATTAATTACCACCCATTGAATTATTAAAAAGTTTATTTATTATAATATTTATGATATAAAATACTTTTTAATCTAAAATAGTTGTTACAAGCAAGATTATTTAAGAGATAATAAAATTAAAAAGTATCATATAATTTTAAAATAAAAAATATTAATTAATAGATAGATATTATTTTTTCTTATTTCAATTAATTTTTAAAGAAGAAAAAGATATTGATAATTTTATTTTTATATATTTAAAAAATTGAGTTTTAGTTTGATAATTAACTAATTAATTAATTTTAAAAATTATATTAACATTATTTATAAATTTTTTATTGAGTTAATTTATTTATTTATTTTTTATTTTTATATTAAATTAAATTTAATAAAATAATATTGTTACATACTGAATTTAATAAAAAAATTATTTTTAATATAAATTTTAAAATAAAATTTTGTAAATTTTTATGGGACAAAAATTATAATTATATTAGAAGCAAATATATATATATATATATATATATATATATATATATATAATTATTACATTTTTTTTTATTTAGTGGGGGCAAGTGCCCCTTTCCTTGTACCTGGATCCGTTCTTCGCCACACGAACCAATTTAATTTTTTTTAATGATAAAAATATTGATATATCAATTTTCAGATTCTTTTTCAAATCGTTGGTAGCTAATAATTTATGAGAAATTCTAAATGATCAATACTTATTATGTAGAGTAAATTAAAGTATATTTTTATTTTTAAGTTTTATTTTATTTTAATTTGTTTAAAAAAAAATTATTTACATCAAATATATTTTTGACAGTTAAATTTTTAAAAAATTTAAGACTAATCTAGCAGGGACGGATTCACTCATGTGGATGTGGGGCAAGCGCCTCCACTATAATTTGGAATTTTATTAAATAGTATATAATAATAATATTTATTTATTCCCACTAAATTATTAAATTTGACTCCATAATAATTTTTTATTCAATTTTTAACACTTGATAGCGAATTTGAGAACTTCATATTAAATGTCCATTATAACGATCAATTTTTAAATTTAAATAAGATTGGTATTCTTTCTTAGAAATCGATTCGACAGAATATTATCTATCCATTTGTGTTTCTTCTTTTAAAATTAGCTTCAATTTTTTTCATAATAACTACACTAATTGAATAAATTTTTTCAACTATGAATATCATCAAGAGCTAATTGTATAAAAGTTGAGTTTTAAATAATTGTTTAACGACATATACAAAAAAAGACATTTTAATTATATTGTCAAGGTTTCAAAATATAAAATATAAAAAAATAAATTTTAAATTATATGTTATTATTTGAATTACTGTTTTAGTATTTTAATTTGTAATTAGATATTTTAAAACCTAATCATATTTTACAATAACAAAATATAATTATAACAACAATTATGTTATTTATACATAAAAAAATAATTTGTACAGAATAAATCTTAAAATATAAATTTTAAAATATAAAATATATATTAAAAATAAGTAAATGATATATATATATATATATATATATATATATATATATATATATATATATATATATATATACACACAGATTTATAATATATTATTTGATAGCTAATTTTTTATGTAAATGTAAATTTTTTTATTATAAAATTATTATAATATTATATATATTTCGCCCCCACTATTAAAATTTTTTGGATCCGTCACTGTAATCTAGTAATAATATATGACAACTATTTTTAATTTACTTGTGTTGATAGTTTTTTTTTTAAATTGTTGAATTGATCTTAAATATTTTAAAAAATTAACTCTCCAGAGTATATTTGATACAAATAAAAAATTTTAGGACAAAATTTAAATAAAATAAAATTTAAGGAACATTTTAAAATTTTTAACAAATTTTAAGAATAAAAAATACTTTATTCTATTATTTATTTTTGTCTTACATTGAATTAACATTAACCAATTTTCTCTTTTTATTTCTAAAAATATTACCTCTTAGCATTCTCCATATATAATTTATTTCTAAATTTAAGTTATAAGACATTTTAATTACGGACTAATAATCTTTTTTGGATATTAGATTAGCATTTTTTTAATTTTTAAAGATTAAATTGATACTTTCACTACTCATGAATAATAATTCAGTTGAAATAATAGAGAAAGGCATAAATGGTATTTAAAAATAAAGGTACTGCTAACATGTTTTCTAAGAATTCTTTATTTAAATAGACAAAATAAATATAATATTTATGGATATAGACATGTTATGACATTTTAATACAGTGATATATTATATCAATTTTTATATTTTAAATTTATCTAAAATTATACTGTAAAATATGATCTTATCTTAGCTTGTTGGCAGCACTACTACTGCAAAAGAGATGGTTATGAACACTGCCAATTAAATATATTTAAAAAATGAAAAACTTAAATGTTAGTGAAAAATTTTGAATACTTTTATTTAATAATAAATACAAAATAATTATATTAAAAATTTAAATTTTTTATATTTTTAATAATTTTTTTAATTTATAAACTTAATGTATTCTTAAGACACAAGATATATAAATCTTTAAAAAAAATTTTAAATTTATCTCAAAATATATGTTTAAAATTTTTATACATATCTCATTGGCAGTGTAATAAGATATGTTTATAATTATCTCATTTTTAATGCTAATGAGATAAATGAAAAAATATAAAAAACATATTTTTTTTAATTTGTCTATATCCATAAATATTATATTTATTTTATTTATAAATTAAAAAATCAGTTTTTTAAAGACACATTTTAAAAACTCTATAAATTAAAAGAACTTTTATATTTTCAATCATGTATTAAATAAATACATAAAAAAATATTATTATACTACTAAAATGAAAATGTGTGTTTCTATACACACAGCATAACTAAATTCGAAAATTAAATGTATATGTTAATATTTTCTTCTTCTTTTGCCTAAAATTATATGTATCTTCTTGTATTGTGACTCCAACCTAATACTAGTATATTTGAGATAGAATAATTTATATTTGAAAAAAATAACAAATTATAACTATATATATCAATATGAAATTCTTTAGCTATGATGTCAATGTCATACGAATTTTCCATGCATGTAAAAGTTGTTAACGATGAACAACGAAACATTGCGCATCATGTATATATGCTTCTGTTTAATTTTGTCACGCAGCCACGACTAAGTAACCAATTACTATAAGTTATATATTGTCTTTCCCTTTTTAAACATAGGACACGCTTGACTCCCAACCTTTGTAGGTTTAATTTAAGAGGAGTGCTAGAGGACTAACAACTTTTATAATTTGTAGCCATCAAATAGCCATCAATGATGATTTTAATGGTGTGAGATTGATGTGAGATTTTATCTAATGGCTTACTTTTTTTGCTGGTTACATGCTGGCCAGAATTTGAAAAAGTTACTGGCTCCCTAGACTTTTCCTTAATTTAATTTCATTTTAATAATTATATATGCCTGAACTTCAAATATAATATGTAACAATATGCCAGCGGTTAATTAATTAACTAAAGTCAAAGTGGGTAGGAAATATGTAAATTGCTGCTCGAAATGGCTTAATGAAAATCAACACGTTTGGCTAAGGAATTTGAGCCCAATTTTTTTTAATAAAAAATTGCTTGGTAGAGGAATTGAATGTTTGTTACTTGTTAACAAGTACGGTTGCTCAACTTCCTTGATGATATTGAACCATAGTTTGTTTTCATGCGTTTATTCAACATATGAACGCACATATGTTAATTCATGTTCCTTTTGCGTATTTTTTATGGCGCTAATATGGAAAACTCTTAATCTATCAGTTAGGTGAAGTTGGTAGGAATTGAAACAATTGATGATGGCCTTCAGTACGTTTGTGTCATGGCATACATATACATTTTATTACTTTTCTTTATTTGCTAATTAAGCAACAATAATATCGAATAAAAAACAAAGCATGCATAATACCATTTAATTTCTATGTATATATAAGCCGCAATCCATTGTTTCCTAAGTTTTTATTTCAATTGCGTCTCTCGAGTTATTTTTATTGGCTTGCTGGCTTATGTTGTATATTAGTTTTGCTAGTGTTATATATATGTTGGTCAAAATCCTTGAGAGCTATAGCAACATATATCCATTATGCTCATCCACAGAAATCTAGAAAGCGAAATTAATTAAAGGTAATACATACAAATTGTTAGTGTAAGTGTCCTACACCTTGTTCTACATTCTTGTGGGAAACTTCCCTTAGGGCTATAGCTATATATATGCTTATATATCCACCAAATCTCGAAAGCGAAATTAAAGGTAATACATACAAATTAGTGTTAAGTGTGCTACACCCTGTTCCACTAAAAGATTATCTTGTGGCAATTTTTTTTTTAATTATAGCGGTTTTAAACTTTCATGAAAAGGATTGTGCCAGTTTTAAAACATCCAAAATTTGATATGCCACAAACTTATTTGTAGTGGTTTTATAAAATTTCTATGATATCATTTAGTGACGGTTTGTTATCTGTTCAATGGAGATTTTGAACTAATTTTTATGACAGTTTTTAACCATTTTGTGGTAATTTAAAACTTTCACAAACTAAATTTTTCAATTAAAAAAATTAGTTATTTATGTAAGTTTCAAACACCCCACAAACTTGTTAATATTGAATAGTTAACTACGTTTTAAGAGTATCAACACATTATTAGGTAATATGATAATGAATTTAAATAATAATAAAGAAACACATTATAACATTTTACAAGAATAACATACTAAAGATAATCTTTATACAAGAATACATTAACTAAATTTTGTTTCGAAACACATAAAATTGAATCAAGCTAGCAATGCAAAAGGAAAATAATTAACTATTTGTGTGAAAAAAAACACTAAGCATCATGTGATAATCATCTTTATTCAATAGAAGAGGTGCAGTTTATGTGATCATAGACGTGGCTAATCTCATGTAACATAGTTGTTTCTAAATAAAATCAATTTATCAGATTTCAAATATATACAATAATATCAAAGTAAAAGAGTGTCGCAAAATCAAAATTCAAAAATTAGCAAATCAATTTATCAAGATTTCAATTAAGAGAATAAACAATTCATCAAACACGTACTTGGAGTGCTTGAGAATTTGAAACAATGTTATCAATTAAGAGAATAAAACTCATCAAATGTTATATCACATAGCAAATCATTCAAAATCTGTGAATAAAAAAAACGAATAAAAAGAAAAAGAGAAATGAAGAACTAGAAACTGAGAATGACTGAAAAGAAGAATATACATAAGAGATAGAATGTTAATGGAGAACACGAGCGTGATTGGCCAAGGAGATTAATCGAAGAGGTGCTTTCTCTCGATCTCAGAAGCTTGGGCGTTGCAATTAGATCTGAAAATGCATTGATGAAGGAGGCGCCTTGACTCGATCTCAGTAGCTTTATGGCATAAGTAGAAAGGAGATGAACTTTAGCGGCGGCGATGGTGGCGACAAAGATAGCAGTGGAGATGTCTATCGCGAGCTTAGGGTTTTGATGAGCTCGCACCCCTCTCTTCTTTCTCTTCGAGTGTTTTTTTGGATTTTGAAGGAGTTTTAATTATGTGGTACTTGATAACAGTAGAGTTTTATTGTTAGTTATTTGGTGGAATTTTATCAAAATGTCACATATAAAATATATTACAGAGATTTTTAAAAACTCCCTCTAAAAAATACCCACAAATATATATAAATCTTATAGTGTTCTACAATCTTGTCAGAAACTTTTGTTACCTCATTCTTATACAGGTGATTATTTTAATATAATTTTTATCCTTAATATTTTTTAAATTTTTTAAAAATTATCTTTAACATTTAATATGATTTAATTTTGTCTCTAATATTTAAAATAAATTTCAATTCTACCCATATTATTAATTTTTTATTGTTAACAATCAATCAAATTTATCCTTAATTATCCATTTTAATTCTAATTCAATCCCAATCAAAATTTCATCTCTTTCCCACCACACCAACCACCCAACCCATCTCCATGACCCCCTTACTTTGTCAAACCCCACCTCTTCCCACCACTCTCAATATCATTGTAGCACCCACGTCTCTACATCAATCCTATCGATTGCACTACCTATACCCGATCCTATCCCACCAATGCACCTCACACTATCTACTCGCACATCACTAATGTACTATCCCCACAGTCACACCATTGCCACACATGCATTCAACAACAACAGAAATAAGAGACAAAGAAAAAGAAGTTGAAGTAAGAAATAGATCAAATTAAAGAGAAAAAGAAAAAGAGAGATGAAAGTTGTGACAGAGAGAAAGCACGCTAAAAGAAGAAGGACAGAGAGGTAGTCATGGAGTTGCCTCATCATCCTAAACCTCTGTGTGATCATCACCTTGTCCTCCACAACACCATCGGTATTGACCTTTCCTCCTCCTCCAATCTTGATGTCATCAACAATGCTACCTTCTCCAACAGGTTCAAGACATCTTAATCTCTCTTCATCTACTTCTACCTTGATCTAATTTTTCTTCTTTTCTTTTTTCATAAACGAAAATATGAATGTGTATGTGGTTATTGTTTTTGTTGAAGAATAAGGTGATGGCAAAATTTTGAGGTGATGATATTTGGTGGAGTCTGATAACAATATGGCGGTGGTGGTAAAGGTGACGTGAGAGAGGGTGACGATGACAATGGAGGAGAGATTATAGTAGTAAGAGTGAGAAAGAGAAAAGTGGGGTTAATAGAGTTGAGGGGTTGGAAATGGTAGGAGTGAAAAGAAGGGAGAGGGTTTGAGATTTATATAAGGTATCAGTGATGTTAAGCTAAAGAAAAGAAAGAATAGAAAAAGAAAGAGAATAAGCACGAAAGTGAGAGAGAATAAGTGTTAGAGTTATGTGAATTGTATGAATTGAATCAGTTTACAAGAGAGAGGTCATTGTTTACTTATATACTGGAGATATTGCAGCCTCTAACAAATTGGATGTTGATTGTTCATTCATTCTAACTAACTAATAACCAATTTAGGGCTAACTCATAACTAACTTAATACAAGTTGTATCCTAACATGTCCCCTTAAACTAAGGGCTCTGTCTTGTGTATTATGAACTTTAGGAATATGGCTGCTGAAAGGAGTTTTGTTAATTTGTCAGCTACTTTGTCTTTGGCTGGTATGTATTGAAGGAACACTTATTTCTTCATGACGCTTGATGAGCGGATAATTTATACGCTTTTTGGCATTATTTTTAGTATATTTTTAGTATGTTTTAGTTAGTTTTTATTATATTTTTATTAGTTTTTAGTTAAAATTCACTTTTCTGGACTTTACTATGAGTTTGTGTGTTTTTCTGTGATTTCAGGTATTTTCTAGCTGAAATTGAGGGACCTGAGCAAAAATCTGATTCAGAGACTAAAAAGGACTGCAGATGCTGTTGGATTCTGACCTCCCTGCACTCGAAGTGGATTTTCTGGAGCTACAGAAGCCCAATTGGCGCGCTCTCAATGGCGTTGGAAAGTAGACATCCTGGGCTTTCCAGCAATGTATAAAAGTGCATACTTTTCCTGAGATTTGATGGCCCAAACTGGCGTTCCAAATCAGCTCAAAACTGCCCGGCGTTAAACGCCGGAACTGGCACAAGAATGGGAGTTAAACGCCCAAACTGGCATAAAAGCTGGCGTTTAACTCCAAGAAAAGTCTCTACATATGAAAGCTTCAATGCTCAGCCCAAGCACACACCAAGTGGGCCCGGAAGTGGATTTTTATGTCATTTACTCATTTCTTTAAACCCTAGGCTACTAGTTCTCTACATATAGGACCTTTTGCTATTGTATTTTCATCTTCGGACATCTAGTTCTTAGATCAGATCTTGGTTCTTCTGGTTCCCTCTCTGGGGCCGAAGCCAATGATCACTTTTGTTCTTATGTATTTTCAACGGTGGAGTCTCTACACACCATAGATTAAGGTGTGGAGCTCTGCTGTACCTCGAGTATTAATGCAATTACTATTGTTCTTCTATTCAATTCAGCTTGTTCTTATTCCAAGATATTCATTCGTACTCAAGAACATGATGAATGTGATGATTATGTGACGCTCATCATCATTCTCACTTATGAACGCGTGCCTGACAACCACTCCCGTTCTACAAGCAAACAAGGCTTGAATGTTTATCTCTTGGATTCCTTAATCGGAATCTTCGTGGTATAAGCTACAATTGATGGCGGCATTCAAGAGAATCCGGAAGGTCTAAATCTTGTCTGTGGTATTCTGAGTAGGATTCAATGATTGAATGACTGTGACGAGCTTCAAACTCCTGAAGGATGGGCGTTAGTGACAGACGCAAAAGAATCAATGGATTCTACTCCAACCTGATTGAGAACCGACAGATGATTAGCCGTGCCGTGACAGGGTGCGTTGAACATTTTCACTGAGAGGACGGGATTGTAGCCACTGACAACGGTGATGCCCAACATACAGCTTGCCATGGAAAGGAGTAAAAAGGATTGGATGAAGACAGTAGGAAAGCAGAGAGACGGAAGGGACAAAGCATCTCCATTCGCTTATCTGAAATTCTCACCAATGAAATACATAAGTATCTCTATCTTTATGTTTTATTCATATATCATCCATAACCATTTGAATCTGCCTGATTGAGATTTACAAGGTGACCATAGCTTGCTTCATACCAACAATCTCCGTGGGATCGACCCTTACTCGCGTAAGGTTTATTACTTGGACGACCCAGTGCACTTGCTGGTTAGTTGTGCGAAGTTGTGAAATTATGTTTAGACTATGGTATTGAGCACCAAGTTTTTGGAGCCATTACCGGGGACTATTTGAGTTGTGAAAAGTAGAGATCACAATTTCGTGCACCAAGTTTTTGGCGCCGTTGCCGGGGATTGTTGAGTTTGGACAACTGACGGTTCATCTTGTTGCTTAGATTAGGTATTTATCTTCAGAGTTCTTAAGAATGAATTCTAGTGTTTCAAGGTGATGTTCTTATCATCACCAAAGCTGATTGATTCTCATCAATTTAGCTCTTGAATGCAATGTCCTGCTGAAGCTTGGCTAGCCATGTCTAATTTCTTTAGACTAAAGCTTTAGACTAACATTGCATGATTCCTGGAATTCTCATTAAGAATTTTGATATCCTTGTTTTCTTTTTTCACTTAATTTTCGAAAAATCCAAAAAATTACAAAATCATAAAAACCAAAAATATTGTATGTTTTTTGTTGAGTCTAGAGTCTCATGTTAAGTTTGGTGTCAATTGCATGTTTCTGTTCTTCTTGCATTCATTCATGTGTCTTAAGTGATCTTCAAGATGTTCTTGATGATTTCATTTCTCTGATCTTTGAATTCTCTTGACTTGAGTGTTTTGTTGTTTCTCATGTGCATTCTCAATTTGTTAGTGTCAGTAGTATACAAACTGCTAAGTTTGGTGTCTTGCATGCATTGTTATTTGATTTTAGTTGCATTTTGATTATTCCTCATTATTAAAAATCCAAAAATATTTTTACTTTATGTCTTTTCAAGTCAATAATACAGAGAATTGAAGATTCAGAACATTCAGCAGAGGAATTACACAGAAAAAGCTGGGCGTTCAAAACGCCCAGTAAGGAAGGCAAACTGGCGTTTAAACGCCAACCAGGGTGCCTGGCTGGGCGTTTAACGCCCAAAAGGGTAGTGCTTTGGGCGTTAAACACCAGAATGTGCACCATTCTGGGCGTTTACCGCCAGGATGGCACAAGAGGGAAGATTTTGTTTTTTATGCAGATTTTTTTTTCAAGTCTTCAAAATTTTTCAAAATCAAATCTTTTTCAAATCATATCTTTTCAATCAAATCTTTTTCAAAATCAATTTCTTTCCATTTTCAAAAATACTTGTTATCAATTAATGATTTGATTCAACATTTCAAGTATGTTGCCTTTTCTGTTGAGAAAGGTTTAATGTTTGAATCATATCTTTTCTTGTTAGCCAAGTGATGAATGAATTTTTGCCGGTATAGAATTTATCAAGTAATCAATCGTAGTATAGTCTAAACCGACGCAAAATCCATTATCAAAGTAATTCTACAATCTATAACCGAGAGTATTAGTCCCGAGTCGTTCTTCCCTAGGAATGCTACAAGGATGCATGTTATTGGTTAAGCGGTTTTTGGTGGCTTGAAGAGTGTGGCATAAAAGTGCTAATAAACGAAAACAACAATCAATCAATATTAAAAGCCTTGGCCAAGGTTGAACATTGGAAGTTCCATCACTATAGCTTCCTTCAATTGTGATAACAAAGGAGTGTTGCTTTACTTAGTTAACCCCTAATTGTAGAGGAAAGTCAAGTAAAAGTAATTAACTCAAGTCACAAGTCCTAGTCTTACCCTAGGGAAGTCTAGCTTTAGTGCACTCTAAGTCAATTAGCAATCCTCAATTCTTAATCAACAATTGACACCCATTATTCAAGTGTCTCCAATGACTCAACCACTAGGCCAAGTGAGGGGATACTACTCCATATCTAAAGTTGGCATTTTCTCAAACATTTGGAGGGCAAGAATGAAAGACATAGTAAAATTGAGAAGAGATTTAGAATCAAAGCAATTCAACACAAGAGATTAACAACAATCAACAATGAACAACAATGAAAATGAGATCTTCAATGAATCAATAGAATCCAATAACAACAAAGTTAAACCTAAGATCTATGAGAATTGAACAATTACAAACACTAATTGAGATTAGAGAAGATGATCTACAACATGAACAAAGTAAATTGAGTGTTGTGATAGATCTCACCAAGGAATGGTTGAGAATTGAGAAAATGAAGATGAATCCTAGAGAGAAGTTGGAGTTTCTCACTCTACAAATGTAACTAACTAAAATATCTATCTATGGATCTAAAATGAGTCTATGGATGTGAATGTGTGTCAATCCCCTTCAATCCTTGGCTCTTATATGCATTTTGGCGCCAAAGTTGGTTGCTGAAACCTTCCAAAATCGCCAGGCACGTGTTGCATTAATGAAGTCATGTGCGATCATCGACGCGTGCACGCACGGTACGCGTGCGCGCCCCTGGCTAATTTTGCGATGTGCGCGCGAGCGCCTTGTACGCGTGCGCGTGCATGGCTGACTTTGCTTCTTTGACTTTTTATGCTTCTCTCCACTTGCATGCTTCCTTCCATGCTTTCTTTGATTCATGCCTAGCCTATTTCAATCCTGGAATTACTAGCAAACACATCAAGGCATCTTATGGAATCAAAGAGGAACTAGAATTCATCAAAATAAGGCTTAAAAAGCATGTTTTTACACTTAAGCACAAATATGGGAGAGATAACAAAACCATGCTAATTCATAGGCTAAATGTAACAAAAGGTTATCAAAATACTCCAAATTCAATGCAAAATAAACCGTCAAATTGGGGTTTGTCACCAAGTCATTAATTTTTAAAATCAAATCTTTTTAAATTGTTTTTCAAATCATATCTTCTCAATCACATCTTTTTAAAACCATAACTTTTCAATCATATCTTCTTAATCATATCTTTTTCAAAATAGTTTTCAATCATATCTTTTTGATTTCTAATTTCAAAATCTTTTTCAAAAATCACTTGATTTCTTCTCCACTCTTAGTTTTCGAAAATCAATTAGTATTTTTCAAAATGTTTTTAAAATCTTTTACTTAATTTTCGAAAATTTCTTCCCCTCTTCTCACATCCTTCTATTTATGGACTAACACTATTTCTCAATGAACAATTCGAACTCCATCTCTCTTGATAAGTTTGAATTCTTCTACTTCTTCCTTCTATTTTTCTTTTCCTCTGACACCTCAAGGAGTCTCTATACTGTGACATAGAGGATTCCATACTTTCTTGTTCTATTCTCTTTCATATGAGCAGGAGCAAAGACAAAAGTATTCTTGTTGAGGCTGACCCTGAACCTGAAAGGACCTTGAAGCGAAAGCTAAGAGAAGCTAAGCCACAACTCTCTGTAGAGGACCTAACAGAAATCTTCAAAGAAGAAGAACCCATGGCAGCCGAAAACAACAACAATGCCAACAATGCAAGGAAGGTGCTGGGTGACTTTACTGCACCTACTCCCGACTTCTATGGGAGAAGCATCTCTATCCCTGCCATTAGAGCAAACAAATTTGAGCTTAAGCCTCAATTAGTTTCTCTAATGCAACAGAATTGCAAGTTCCATGGACTTCCATTGGAAGATCCTCATCAGTTTTTAGCTGAGTTCTTGCAAATCTGTGACACTGTCAAGACTAATGGGGTTGACCCTGAGGTCTACAGACTTATGCTATTCCCTTTTGCTGTAAGAGACAGAGCTAGGATATGGTTGGACTCACAACCTAAAGAAAGCCTGAACTCTTGGGAAAAGCTAGTCAATGCCTTCTTGGCAAAGTTCTTTCCACCTCAAAAATTGAGTAAGCTTAGAGTGGAAGTCTAAACCTTCAGACAGAAGGAAGGAGAATCCCTATATGAAGCTTGGGAAAGATATAAACAATTGATCAGAAAGTGTCCCTCTGACATGCTTTCTGAATGGAGCATCATAGGTATTTTCTATGATGGTCTATCTGAACTGTCCAAGATGTCTTTGGATAGCTCTGCTGGAGGATCTCTTCATCTGAAGAAGACGCCTACAGAAGCTCAAGAGCTAATTGAAATGGTTGCAAATAACCAATTCATGTAAACTTCTGAAAGGAATCCTGTGAACAATGGGACAAATCAGAAGAAAGGAGTTCTTGAGATTGATACTCTGAATGCCATATTGGCTCAGAACAAAATATTGACTCAGCAAGTCAATTTGATTTCTCAAAGTCTGTCTGGAATGCAAGCTGCACCAGACAGTACTAAGGACGCTTCATCTGAAGAAGAAGCTTATGATCCTGAGAACCCTTCAATGGAAGAGGTGAATTACATGGGAGAACCCTATGGAAACACCTATAATTCTTCATGGAGAAATCATCCAAATCTCTCATGGGAGGATCAACAGAGACCTCAACAAGGTTTCAACAATAATAATGGTGGAAGAAACAGGTTTAGCAATGGCAAGCCTTTTCCATCATCTTCTCAGCAACAGACCGAGAATTCTAAGCAGAGCCACTCTGACTTAGCAACCATGGTCTCTGATCTAATCAAAATCACTCAGAGTTTCATGACTGAAACAAGGTCCTCCATTAGGAATTGGAGGCACAAATGGGTCGGCTGAGCAAGAAAATTACTAAACTCCCTCCTAGTACTCTTCCAAGCAATACAGAAGAGAATCCAAAAGGAGAGTGTAAGGCCATCAATATGGCCGAACTTAGAGAGGATGAAGAGACAGTGAGCGCCACTGAGGAAGACCTCAATGGACGTCTACTGACCTCCAATGAGTTCCCTAATGAGGAACCATAGGAATCTGAGGCTCACACTGAGACCATAGAGATTCCATTGGATTTACTTCTGCCATTCATGAGCTCTGATGAGTATTCTTCCTCTGAAGATGATGAGTATGTCACTGAAGAGCAAGTTGCTAAATACCTTGGAGCAATCATGAAGCTAAATGACAAGTTATTTGGTAATGAGACTTGGGAGGACGAACCCCCTTTGCTCACCAAAGAACTGGATGACTTGTCTAGGCAGAGATTACCTCAAAAGAGACAAGATCCTGGGAAGTTTTCAATACCTTGTACCATAGGCACCATGACCTTTAAAAAGGCTCTATGTGACTTAGGGTCAAGTATAAACCTCATGCCTCTCTCTGTAATGGAGAAGCTAGGGATCTTTGAGGTGCAAGCTGCAAGAATCTCACTAGAGATGGCAGACAACTCAAGAAAACAAGCTTATGGACTTGTAGAGGATGTTTTGGTAAAGGTTGAAGACCATTACATCCCTGCGGATTTCATAGTCCTAGAGACTGGGAAGTGCATGGATGAATCCATCATCTTTGGCAGACCCTTTCTAGCCACAGCAAAGGCTGTAATTGATGTGGACAGAGGAGAATTGATCATTCAAGTGAATGAAGAATCCTTTGTATTTAAGGCTCAAGGATATCCCTCTGTCACCATGGAGAGGAAGCATGAAGAGCTTCTCTCAAAACAGAGTCAAACAGAGCCCCCATAGTCAAACTCTAAGTTTGGTGTTGGGAGGCCACAACCAAATTCTAAGTTTGGTGTTGAACCCCCACATTCAAACTCTAAGTTTGGTGTTGGGAGGTTCCAACATTGCTCTGAGTATCTGTGAGGCTCCATGAGAGCCCTCTGTCAAGCTACTGACATTAAAGAAGCGCTTGTTGGGAGGCAACCCAATGTTATGTTTAATCTATTTTCCTTTGTTATTTCATGTTTTCTGTAGGTTGATGATCATGAGAAGTCACAAAATCAGTTGAAAAAGAAAAAACAAAATGAAAAACATAAAGAAAAACAACACACCTTGGAGGAAGACCTTGCTGGCGTTTAAACGCCAGTAAGGGCAGCAAATGGGCGTTTAACGCCCAGTCTGGCACCATTTTGGGCGTTTAACGCCAGAAAGGGGCACCAGACTGGTGTTAAACGCCAGGAAAGGGTAAGAATTTGGCGTTAAACACCAGAAATGGGCACCAGCCCGGCGTTTAACGCCAGAATTGGCATAAAGAGCATTTTTGCTCGCCACTTGGTGCAGGGATGAATTTTCCTTGACACCTCAGGATCTGTGAACCCCACAGGATCCCCACCTACCCCACCACCCTCTCTCTTCTTCTTCACCCATTCACCAATCACCTCAACCACTCTTCCCCAAAAACCCCTCACCTATCAAATCCCACTATTCTCTTCACCACTCACATCCATCCTTCATAAAACCCCACCTACCTCACCATTCAAATTCAAACCACTTTCCCTCCCAAACCCACCCTCTCATAACCGAAACCTACCCCTCTCTCCACCCATATATAAACCCATCTTCACCCCTTCGTTTTCACACACCCTAAACACTACTTCTCCCCCTTTGGCCGAACCACAAAGCCATCTCCATCTCCTCTATTTCTTCTTCTTCTGCTCTCTTCTTTCTTCTTTTGCTCGAGGACGAGCAAACCTTCTAAGTTTGGTGTGGTAAAAGCATTGTTTTTTGTTTTTTCATAACCATTTATGGCACCTAAGGCCGGAGAAACCTCTAGAAAGGGGAAAGGGAAGGCAAAAGCTTCCACCTCCGAGTCATGGGAGATGGAGAGATTCATCTCAAGGGTGCATCAAGACCACCTCTATAAAGTTGTGGCCAAGAAGAAGTTGGAGTTGACATAGAGGGAGACATCCCCATTGATGAGGACAAGCCAATCACTAAGAAAAGGATGGAGCAAACAAGAGATCCCACTCATCATGAAATCCCTGAGATGCCTCAAGAGATGCACTTTCCTCTACAAAACTATTGGAAGTAAATCAACACCTCCCTAGGAGAATTGAGTTCCAACATGGGACAACTAAGGGTGGAGCACCAAGAACATTCCATTCTCCTCCATGAAATTAGAGAAGATCAAAGAATCATGAGAGAGGAGCAACAAAGACAAGGAAGAGACATTGAGGAGCTCAAGCACTCCATAAGATCTTCAAGAGGAAGAACAAGCCGCCATCACTAAGGTGGACCCGTTCTTTAATTTCCTTCTTCTTTACTTTTTTGTTTTTTGAATTTTATGCTTATGTTTATCCATGTTTGTGTCTTATTACATGATCATTAGTGTCTTAGTGTCTATGCCTTAAAGTTATGAATGTCCTATGAATCCATCACCTTTCTTAAATGAAAAATGTTCTTAATTGAAAAAGAGAAGAATTGCATGAATTTTGAATTTTATAACAGATTAATTATTTTGATGTGGTGGCAATACTTTTGTTTTCTGAATGTATGCTTAAACAGTGCATATGTCTTTTGAATTTGTTGTTCATGAATGATTGGCTCTTGAAAGAATGATGAAAAAGGAGACATGTTACTGAGGATCTGAAAAATCATAAAAATGATTCTTGAAGCAAGAAAAAACAGTGAATACAAAAAAAAAGGCGAAAAAAAAGAGAGAAAAAGAAAAAATAATAATAATAAAGTTGTGATCCAAGGCAAAAAGAGTGTGCTTAAGAACCCTGGACACCTCTAATTGGGGACTCTAGCAAAGCTGAGTCACAATCTGAAAAGGTTCACCCAATTATGTGTCTGTGGCATGTATGTATCCGGTGGTAATACTGGAAGGCAGAGTGCTTTGGGCCACGGCCAAGACTCATAAAGTAGCTGTGTTCAAGAATCATCATACTTAACTAGGAGAATCAATAAAACTATCTGGATTCTGAGTTCCTATAGAAGCCAATCATTCTGAATCTCAAAGGATAGAGTGAGATGCCAAAACTGTTCAGAGGCAAAAAGCTAAAAGCCCCGCTCATCTAATTTTTACTGATCTTCATAGATGTTTTTGGAATTCATTGTATATTCTCTTCTTTTTATCTTATTTGATTTTCAGTTGCTTGGGAACAAGCAACAATTTAAGTTTGGTGTTGTGATCACCGGATAATTTATACACTTTTTGGCATTGTTTTTAGTATGTTTTTAGTATGTTTTAGTTAGTTTTTATTATATTTTTATTAGTTTTTAGTTAAAATTCACTTTTCTGGACTTTACTATGAGTTTGTGTGTTTTTCTGTGATTTCAGGTATTTTCTGGCTGAAATTGAGGGACCTGAGCAAAAATCTGATTCAGAGACTAAAAAGAACTGCAGATGCTGTTGGATTCTGACCTCCCTGCACTCGAAGTGGATTTTTTGGAGCTACAGAAGCCCAATTGGCGCGCTCTCAACGGCGTTGGAAAGTAGACATCCTAGGCTTTCCAGCAATGTTTAATAGTGCATACTTTTCCCGAGATTTGATGGCCCAAACTGGCGTTCCAAATCAGCTCAAAACTGCCCGGCGTTAAACGCCGGAACTGGCACAAGAATGGGAGTTAAACGCCCAAACTGGCATAAAAGCTGGCGTTTAACTCCAAGAAAAGTCTCTACACATGAAAGCTTCAATGCTCAGCCCAAGCACACACCAAGTGGGCCCGGAAGTGGATTTTTATGTCATTTACTTATTTCTGTAAACCCTAGGCTACTAGTTCTCTACATATAGGACCTTTTGCTATTGTATTTTCATCTTCGGACATCTAGTTCTTAGATCAGATCTTGGTTCTTCTGGTTCCCTCTCTGGGGCCAAAGCCAATGATCACTTTTGTTCTTATGTATTTTCAACGGTGGAGTCTCTACACACCATAGATTAAGGTGTGGAGCTCTGCTATACCTCGAGTATTAATGCAATTACTATTGTTCTTCTATTCAATTCAGCTTGTTCTTATTCCAAGATATTCATTCGTACTCAAGAACATGATGAATGTGATGATTATGTGACGCTCATCATCATTCTCACTTATGAACGCGTGCCTGACAACCACTCCCGTTCTACAAGCAAATAAGGCTTGAATGTTTATCTCTTAGATTCCTTAATCGGAATCTTCGTGGTATAAGCTAGAATTGATGGCGGCATTCAAGAGAATCCGGAAGGTCTAAACCTTGTCTGTGGTATTCTGAGTAGAATTCAATGATTGAATGACTGTGACGAGCTTCAAACTCCTGAAGGCTGGGCGTTAGTGACAGACGCAAAAGAATCAATGGATTCTACTCCAACCTGATTGAGAACCGGTAGATGATTAGTCGTGCCGTGACAGGGTGCGTTGAACATTTTCACTGAGAGGACGGGATTGTAGCCACTGACAACGGTGATGCCCAACATACAGCTTGCCATGGAAAGGAGTAAGAAGGATTGGATTAAGACAGTAGGAAAGCAGAGAGACGGAAGGGACAAAGCATCTCCATTCGCTTATCTGAAATTCTCACCAATGAAATACATAAGTATCTCTATCTTTATGTTTTATTCATATATCATCCATAACCATTTGAATCTGCCTGACTGAGATTTACAAGGTGACTATAGCTTGCTTCATACCAACAATCTCCGTGGGATCGACCCTTACTCGCATAAGGTTTATTACTTGGACGACCCAGTGCACTTGCTGGTTAGTTGTGCGAAGTTGTGAAATTATGTTTAGACCATGGTATTGAGCACCAAGTTTTTGGAGCCATTACCGGGGACTATTTGAGTTGTGAAAAGTAGAGATCACAATTTCGTGCACCAACGCTATTTCGAACAAAGGATTGATATAAGTAAAATGCTTTAACCTATTGTGCAAGATGGGATTGGCACATAGCAATACAACATTTTGATTGTCACTGAAGATTAGTGGTTAAGTCTAACAGGGTACCTTTATTTCATTTAGTAAATTTTGCAACCAAATTACTTTAGTTATTATGTCAGCAATTTCTCTGAATTCAGCCTCTGTGCCACTTCCAGAGACAGCAGCATATTTCTTACTTGCCCATGACACCAATTGGTCCCAAAAATATTCCAAAATTATTTGTGAATTTTCTATTATCTACATCACTTCTCCAGTTAGAAACACAAAAGACATAAATTCTAGGGTCAGTGAATTTGGTGAACTTTAATCCATGATTCAGTGTTCCAACAAAATACTTGACTTTCTTTTCACTACTTTCCAATGAGAATCAAGTGGCTTTTGGAAAAACTGCGCAAACTTGTTAATAACATAAGAGATTTCTAGTCTAGTGATTGTGATATAGTGCAATCCCCAACAATTGACCAATACAGTGTTGGATTTTGAAAGGGATTGTCTCCAAAAGTGGAGAGTTTCAGGAAAAAGGTCATGGGTGTGGCCTAGGACTGGCAATGGATAGGGTAGAGTCTAACCCTATTCATGAGTTAAAAACTTTATTAAAACTTAACCATACTCTATCTGCGGGTTGAGAATCTCTCAACCCTAACCCTACCCGCACCCTAAAGTTCTCAACCCTACCTTACCTGACCCTACTCGTAGAAAAATCATTTTTTTTCAAATAAATATAAAATTCAATTATTCCATATTTCATACATATTAATAAAATAAAAAATAAAAAATTAAGTTCAAATTAAAAACAATAAAATCTTAAAGAAATATAACATAAAATTACAAATAGCATGATAATCA